>NW_027137183.1:0-119727 GCF_040869045.1 Eurosta solidaginis
AATATTTTTAATTAGCCCACAGCCTGTATGCAGCTGCATCACGCTGGAACCCGCTTTGAAAAAATCCAAATTTTTTTTGTGATATCTATAACTACAAACGATGCAAGTGATTGTAGTGAAATTCATTTTTTTGTAGTTCTTATAGTTACTCCGAAAATATAATACATTGTGTGGAAACCAAGCAATTTAAGTAAATTTGGTTTTTTCTTTTTGAAACACGTTTTAAATCGTTTGTGGTTTTTCATGCGAAAACAAATTTTTTTTTGGTATACAGGTTTCGGAGATATCGCTAACGCATCTCAAAAAAACCAAGAACGCAGCAATTTGGAAGCACTAAAAGTACTTTTCCTATAACTACAAACGATGAAATTGATTGTAGAGAAATTCATTTTTTTTGTAGTTTTTATAGTTACTCCGAAAATATAATACATTTTGCGGAAACCAAGCAGTTTAAGCAAATTTGGGTTTTTCTTTTTGAAATACGTTTGAAATCGTTTGTCGTTTTTCATACGAAAAAAAAATTTTTTTTTGTCCACAGGTTTCGGAGATATCGCTAACGCATCTCAAAAAAACGAAGAACGCAGCAATTTGGAAGCACTAAAAGTACTTTTCCTATAACTACAAACGATGAAATTGTTTGTACTGAAATTCATTTTTTTGTAGTTTTTATAGTTACTCCGAAAATATAATACATTGTGCGGAAACCAAGCAATTTAAGCAAATTTGGGTTTTTTCTTTCTGAAATACGTTTTAAATCGTTTGTAGTTTTTCATAGGAAAAAAATTTTTTTTTGGTCCACAGGTTTCGGAGATATCGCTAACGCATCTCCAAAAAAACCAAGAACGCAGCAATTTGGAAGCACTAAAAGTACTTTTCCTATAACTACAAACGATGAAATTGATTATAGTGAAATTCATTTTTTTGTAGTTTTTATAGTTACTCCGAAAATATAATACATTGTGCGGAAACCAAGCAATTTAAGCAAATTTGGGTTTTTTCTTTCTGAAATACGTTTTAAATCGTTTGCAGTTTTTCATAGGAAAAAAAAATTTTTTTTTGGTACACAGGTTTCGGAGATATCGCTAACGCATCTCAAAAAAAACCAAGAACGCAGCAATTTGGAAGCACTAAAAGTACTTTTCCTATAACTACAAACGATGAAATTGATTATAGTCAAATTCATTTTTTTGTAGTTTTTATAGTTACTCCGAAAATATAATACATTGTGTGGAAACCAAGCAATTTAAGCAAATTTGGGTTTTTTCTTTTTGAAATGCGTTTTAAATCGTTTGTAGTTTTTCATAGGAAAAAAAATTTTTTTTTGGTCCACAGGTTTCGGAGATATCACTAACGCATCTCAAAAAAACCAAGAACGCCGCAATTTGGAAGCACTAAAAGTACATTTCCTATAACTACAAACGATGAAATTGATTGTAGTGAAATTCATTTTTTTGTAGTTTTTATAGTTACTCCGAAAATATAATACATTGTGCGGAAACCAAGCAATTTAAGCAAATTTGGGTTTTTTCTTTTTGAAATGTGTTTTAAATCGTTTGTAGTTTTTCATACGAAAAAAAATTTTTTTTTGGTCCACAGGTTTCGGAGATATCGCTAACGCATCTCAAAAAAACCAAGAACGCAGCAATTTGGAAGCACTAAAAGTACTTTTCCTATAACTACAAACGATGAAATTGATTGTAGTGAAATTCATTTTTTTGTAGTTTTTATAGTTACTCCGAAAATATAATACATTGTGCGGAAACCAAGCAATTTAAGCAAATTTGGGTTTTTTCTTTTTGAAATGTGTTTTAAATCGTTTGTAGTTTTTTATACGAAAAAAAATTTTTTTTTTGGTCCACAGGTTTCGGAGATATCGCTAACGCATCTCAAAAAAACCAAGAACGCAGCAATTTGGAAGCACTAAAAGTACTTTTCCTATAACTACAAACGATGAAATTGATTGTAGTGAAATTCATTTTTTTGTAGTTTTTATAGTTACTCCGAAAATATAATACATTGTGCGGAAACCAAGCAATTTAAGCAAATTTGGGTTTTTTCTTTTTGAAATGTGTTTTAAATCGTTTGTAGTTTTTCATACGAAAACAAATTTTTTTTTTGGTCCACAGGTTTCGGAGATATCGCTAACGCATCTCAAAAAAACCAAGAACGCAGCAATTTGGAAGCACTAAAAGTACTTTTCCTATAACTACAAACGATGAAATTGATTGTAGTGAAATTCATTTTTTTGTAGTTTTTATAGTTACTCCGAAAATATAATACATTGTGCGGAAACCAAGCAATTTAAGCAAATTTGGGTTTTTTCTTTTTGAAATGTGTTTTAAATCGTTTGTAGTTTTTCATACGAAAACAAATTTTTTTTTTGGTCCACAGGTTTCGGAGATATCGCTAACGCATCTCAAAAAAACCAAGAACGCCGCAATTTGGAAGCACTAAAAGTACATTTCCTATAACTACAAACGATGGAATTGATTGTAGTGAAATTCATTTTTTTGTAGTTCTTATAGTTACTCCGAAAATATAATACATTGTGCGGAAACCAAGCAATTTAAGTAAATTTGGTTTTTTGTTTTTGAAATACGTTTTAAATCGTTTGTAGTTTTTCATACGAAAAAAAAATTTTTTTTGTTCCACAGGCTTCGGAGATATCGCTAACGCATCTCAAAAAAACCAAGAACGCAGCAATTTGGAAGCACTAAAAGTACTTTTCTTATAACTACAAACGATGAAATTGATTGTAGTGAAATTAATTTATTGTAGTTTTTATAGTTACTCCGAAAATATAATACATTGTGCGGAAACCAAGCAATTTAAGCAAATTTGGGGTTTTTCTTTTTGAAATGTGTTTTAAATCGTTTATAGTTTTTCATACGAAAAAAAATTTTTTTTTTGGTCCACAGGTTTCGGAGATATCGCTAACGCATCTCAAAAAAACCAAGAACGCAACAATTTGGAAGCACTAGGAGTACTTTTCCTATAGCTACAAACGATGATATTGATTGTAGTGAAATTCATTTTCTTGTAGTTCTTATAGTTACTCCGAAAATATAATACATTGTGCGAAAACCAAGCAATTTAATTAAATTTGGCTTTTTTCTTTTTGAAATACGTTTTAAATCGTTTTTAGTTTTTCATACGAAAACAAATTTTTTTTTGGTCCACAGGTTTCGGAGATATCGCTAACGCATCTCAAAAAAACCAAGAACGCAGCAATTTGGAAGCACTAAAAGTACTTTTCCTATAACTACAAACGATGAAATTGATTGTAGTCAAATTCATTGTATTGTAGTTCTTATAGTTACTCCGAAAATATAATACATTGTGCGGAAACCAAGCAATTTAAGCAAATTTGGGTTTTTTCTTTTTGAAATACGTTTTAAATCGTTTGCAGTTTTTCATACAAAAAAAAAAATTTTTTTAGTCCACAGGTTTCGGAGATATCGCTAACGCATCTCAAAAAAACCAAGAACGGAGCAATTTGGAAGCACTAGAAGTACTTTTCCTATAACTACAAACGATGAAATTGATTGTAGTGAAATTAATTTTTTTGTAGTTTTTATAGTTACTCCGAAAATATAATACATTGTGCGGAAACCAAGCAATTTAAGCAAATTTGGTTTTTTTTGTTTTTGAAATACGTTTTAAATCGTTTGTAGTTTTTCATACGAAAAAAAAATTTTTTTTTTGGTCCACAGGTTTCGGAGATATCGCTAACGCATCTCAAAAAAACCAAGAACGCAGCAATTTGGAAGAACTAAAAGTACATTTCCTATAACTACAAACGATGAAATTGATTGTAGTGAAATTCATTTTTTTGTAGTTTTTATAGTTACTCGGAAAATATAATACATTGTGCGGAAACCAAGCAATTTAAGCAAATTTGGGTTTTTTCATTTTGAAATGCGTTTTAAATCGTTTGTAGTTTTTCATAGGAAAAAAAATTTTTTTTTTGGTCCACAGGTTTCGGAGATATCGCTAACGCATCTCAAAAAAACCAAGAACGCAGCAATTTGGAAGCACTAAAAGTACATTTCCAATAACTACAAACGATGAAATTGATTGTAGTGAAATTCATTTTTTTGTAGTTCTTATAGTTACTCCGAAAATATAATACATTGTGCGGAAACCAAGCAATTTAAGCAAATTTGGGTTTATTCTTTTTGAAATGCGTTTTAAATCGTTTGCCGTTTTTCATAGGAAAAAACATTTTTTTTTGGTCCACAGGTTTCGGAGATATCGCTAACGCATCTCAAAAAAACTAAGAACGCCGCTATTTGGAAGCACTAAAAGTACATTTCCTATAACTGCAAATGATGAAATTGATTGTAGTGAAATTCATTTTTTTGTAGTTCTTATAGTTACTCCGAAAATATAATACATTGTGCGGAAACCAAGCAATTTAAGTCAATTTGGTTTTTTTGTTTTTGAAATACGTTTTAAATCGTTTGTAGTTTTTCATACGAAAACAAATTTTTTTTTTGGTCAACAGGTTTCGGAGATATCGCTAACGCATCTCAAAAAAACCAAGAACGCCGCAATTTGGAAGCACTAAAAGTACATTTCCTATAACTACAAACGATGAAATTGATTGTAGTCAAATTCATTTTTTTGTAGTTCTTATAGTTACTCCGAAAATATAATACATTGTGCGGAAACCAAGAAATTTAAGTAAATTTGGTTTTTTTGTTTTTTAAATACGTTTTAAATCGTTTGTAGTTTTTCATACGAAAAAAAATTTTTTTTTTTGGTCCACAGGTTTCGGAGATATCGCTAACGCATCTCAAAAAAACCAAGAACGCAGCAATTTGGAAGCACTAAAAGTACTTTTCCTATAACTACAAACGATGAAATTGATTGTAGTGAAATTCATTTTTTTTGTAGTTTTTATAGTTACTCCGAAAATATAATATATTGTGCGGAAACCAAGCAATTTAAGCAAATTTGGGGTTTTTTCTTTTTGAAACACGTTTTAAATCGTTTGTAGTTTTTCATGCGAAAAAAAAATTTTTTTTGGTATACAGGTTTCGGAGATATCGCTAACGCATCTCAAAAAAACCAAGAAATCAGCAATTTGGAAGCACTAAAAGTACTTTTCCTATAACAACAAACGATGAAATTGATTGCAGTGAAATTCATTTTTTTGTAGTTTTTTAGTTACTCCGAAAATATAATACATTTTGCGGAAACCAAGCAATTTAAGCAAATTTGGGTTTTTTCTTTTTGTAGTTTTTCATACGAAAAAAAAAAATTTTTTTTTTGGTCCACAGGTTTCGGAGAAGCACTAAAAGTACTTTTCCTATAACTACAAACGATGAAATTGTTTGTACTGAAATTCATTTTTTTGTAGTTTTTATAGTTACTCCGAAAATATAATACATTGTGCGGAAACCAAGCAATTTAAGCAAATTTGGGTTTTTTCTTTCTGAAAAACGTTTTAAATCGTTTGTAGTTTTTCATAGGAAAAAAATTTTTTTTTTGGTCCACAGGTTTCGGAGGTATCGCTAACGCATCTCAAAAAAACCAAGAACGCCGCAATTTGGAAGCACTAAAAGTACATTTCCTATAACTACAAACGATGAAATTGATTGTAGTGAAATTCATTTTTTTGTAGTTCTTATAGTTACTCCGAAAATATAATACATTGTGCGGAAACCAAGCAATTTAAGCAAATTTGGGTTTTTTCTTTTTGAAATACGTTTTAAATCGTTTGTAGTTTTTCATACGAAAAAAAATTTTTTTTTTGGTCCACAGGTTTCGGAGATATCGCTAACGCATCTCAAAAAACCAAGAACGCAGCAATTTGGAAGCACGAAAAGTACATTTCCTATAACTACAAACGATGAAATGGATTGTAGTGAAATTCATTTTTTTGTAGTTTTTATAGTTACTCCGAAAATATAATACATTGTGCGGAAACCAAGCAATTTAAGCAAATTTGGGTTTTCTCATTTTGAAATGCGTTTTAAATCGTTTGTAGTTTTTCATAGGAAAAAAAATTTTTTTTTGGTCCACAGGTTTCGGAGATATCGCTAACGCATCTCAAAAAAACCAAGACCGCAGCAATTTGGAAGCACTAAAAGTACATTTCCTATAACTACAAACGATGAAATTGATTGTAGTGAAATTCATTTTTTTGTAGTTCTTATAGTTACTCCGAAAATATAATACATTGTGCGGAACCCAAGTAATTTAAGTAAATTTGGTTTTTTTGTTTTTGAAATACGTTTTAAATCGTTTGTAGTTTTTCATACGAAAAAAAATTTTTTTTTGGTCCACACGTTTCGGAGATATCGCTAACGCATCTCAAAAAAACCAAGAACGCAGCAATTTGGAAGCACTAAAAGTACTTTTCCTATAACTTACTTACTTACTTAATTGGCGCTTAACCGTCTAAACGGTTATGGCCGTCCAACAAGGCGCGCCAGTCGCTCCCTCGCTCCGCCAACCGGCGCCAATTGGTCACACCAAGGGAGTTTAAATCGTTTTCCACCTGGTCCTTCCAACGGAGTGGGGGCCGCCCTCTACCTCTGCTTCCATAGGCGGGTTCCGATAGAAACAATTTCTTGGCCGCATTTCATTCGCATAACATGGCCTAGCCAGCGCAGCCGCTGCGTTTTAATTCGCTGGACTATGTTGATGTCTGCGTATAGCACGTACAGCTCATCATTAAATCTTCTTCGGTACTCGCCATCGCCAACGCGTAGAGGTCCATAAATCTTTCGAAGAACTTTTCTCTCGAACACTCCCAAAGCCGCTTCATCTGCTGTTGTCATGGTCCATGCTTCTGCCCCATATAGCAGGACGGGTACGATAAGTGACTTGTAGAGTATGATTTTCGTTCGCCGAGAGAGGACTTTACTTTTCAATTGCCTATCTAGTCCAAAGTAGCATTTATTGGCAAGATTGATTCTTCGCTGGATTTCAGTGCTGATGTTGTTGCTAATGTTGATGCTGTTTCCCAAATAAACGAAGTCTTTTACTATTTCGAAATTATGGCTGCCAATAGTAGCGTAGCTGCCAAGGCGCATATGCGCTGACTCTTTGCTCGATGACAGCAGGTACTTCGTTTTATCCTCATTCACCATCAAACCCATCTTTACCGCTTCTTTTTCCAGCTTGGAGTAAGCAGAACTAACAGCGCGGGTGTTTAGGCCGATGATATCAATGTCATCAGCATATGCCAGTAATTGCACGCTTTTATAGTATATTGTTCCAGTGCGGTTAAGTTCTGCAGCTAGTATAATTTTCTCCAGCATCAAATTAAAGAAATCGCACGATAGGGGGTCACCCTGTCTGAAACCTCGTTTAGTTTCGAACGGCTCGGAGAGGTCCTTCCCAATTCTGACTGAGCTGATGGTGTTGCTCAACGTCATTTTGCACAGCCGTATAAGTTTTGCGGGGAAACCAAATTCAGACATAGCGGCATATAGGCAGCTCCTTTTCGTGCTGTCGAAGGCGGCTTTAAAGTCGACGAAGAGGTGATGTGTGTCGATTCTCTTTTCACGGGTTTTTTCCAAGATTTGGCGCATTGTGAAAATCTGGTCGATGGTAGATTTACTAGGTCTGAAGCCGCACTGATAAGGTCCAATCAGCCGGTTCACGGTGGGCTTCAATCTTTCGCACAATACACTTGAAAGGACCTTATATGCGATATTAAGAAGGCTGATTCCACGATAGTTGGTGCATTTTGCAGTATCCCCCTTCTTGTGGACTGGGCAAAGAACACTTAGATTCCAACCGTCGGGCATGCTTTCGTCCGCCCATATTTTGCTAAGAAGCTGCTGCATGCGCCTTACCAACTCCTCGCCGCCGAACTTGAATAGCTCCGCAGGCAATCCATCAGCGCCCACGGCCTTGTTGTTTTTCAATTTGGTTATTGCTATTCTAACTTCGTCATAATCGGGCGGGGGGACATATATTCCATCATCATCGATTGCGGGATCGGGTTCTTCATCTCTGCGCGGTGAATTGCTGCCTCCATTTAGGAGAGCAGAGAAGTGTTCCCTCCATAATCTAAGCACTTTCTGGACATCAGTTACAAGGTCGCCGTTTTCATTCCTACAGGAGTTTGCCCCGGTCTTAAAACCTTCCGTCTGTCGCCGTATTTTTTGGTAGAATTTTCGGGCGTTATTGCTGGTGGCTAGCAGCTCAAGCTCCTCGCACTCACGCCTTTCTGCTTCTGCTTTCTTCTTCCTGAAAAGGCGTCTCGCTTCCCTTTTCAACTCACGATAGCGTTCACACACTCCTCTTGTCGCGCTAGCTTTTAACGTAGCCCTGTAGGCAGCGTCTTTTCTTTCGGTTGCAACGCAGCATTCTTCATCATACCAGTTGTTTTTTCGTGGCCGCCGGTAACCAATTTTTTCCTCGGCGGCAGTATGAAGTGCTTTGGAGATATGCTCCCACTGCTCCTGTATTCCTTCAGGATGAGTTGTGCCCTCAGAGAGCAGGTGTGAGAGTCGAGTTGCGAAATCATTGGCAGTCTGTTGTGATTGAAGCTTTTCGACGTCTAGCTTTCCTTGTGTTTTTTGTTCCTTGTTTTTAGCCGCGTTGAGGCGGGTGCATATTTTGGCTGCAACGAGATAATGGTCCGAATCGATGTTAGGTCCTCGGATCGTTCGCACATCTAAAACACTGGAGGCATGCCGTCCGTCTATCACAACCTGGTCGATCTGATTGCGAGTATTTCGATCAGGAGACAGCCATGTAGCTTGATGTATCTTTTTATGCATGAACCTCGTGCTTGATATGACCATGTTTCGAGCACCGGCAAAGTCAATCAGCCTCAGTCCGTTAGGATAAGTTTCATTGTGTAGGCTGAACTTTCCGACTGTAGGGCCAAAAACACCTTCTTTGCCCACCCTGGCGTTAAAGTCGTCAAGCACGACTTTTATATCATGACGGGGGCAGCGCTCGTATGTGCGTTCTAATTGTTCATAAAAAGTGTCTTTCACCTCATCGTCTTTCTCCTCTGTCGGCGCATGGGCGCAGATGAATGATATATTAAAAAATTTTGCTTTTATTCGAATAGCGGCGAGACGCCCGTCCAGAGGCGTGAACGCCAGCACTTGGCGACAAAGTCTCTCCCCCACCACGAATCCGACGCCGAAACTACGCTTATTCGCATGGCCACTCCAATATATGTCACAATTTTTGATCTTCTTTCTTCCTTGCTTCGTCCAACGCATTTCTTGGATGGCGGTGATGTCAGATTTTGCTTTGACGAGGACATCAACCAGCCGGGCATCTGCACCAATCCCATTCAGGGAGCGGACGTTCCAGGTGCATGCCCTCAATTCATTGTCCTTCAAACGTTCGCCATGGTCGTCATCAATAGAGAGTGTATTTATCCGAGGCTTGTTGTTATATTTCATTGGAGTATGGTTTTACGTGGCGGGTCCCAAGCCCAGCGCACAACCCGCTCAGTGGGGGTGAAAATATTACTTGGCACGTTTATATAGCGAGCCGCTTGCTCCAAGACAGACGCCCGCTTGCAGCCGCACCTAGAGGTGTACAGACGCTGCCGATGAAATCTCCCCCGGCTAGCCCGTAAACCGATTATGTCAGAGTGGCCTAGCCAGGTTGTCGCCTTCTCACATTAGCTCACCGCTAAACGGTTGTTTTCCTATAACTACAAATGATGAAATTGTTTGTACTGAAATTCATTTTTTTGTAGTTTTTATAGTTACTCCGAAAATATAATACATTGTGCGGAAACCAAGCAATTTAAGCAAATTTGGGTTTTTTCTTTCTGAAATACGTTTTAAAACGTTTGCAGTTTTCCATAGGAAAAAAAATTTTTTTTTTGGTCCACAGGTTTCGCAGATATCGCTAACGCATCTCAAAAAAAAACCAAGAACGCAGCAATTTGGAAGAACTAAAAGTACTTTTCCTATAACTACAAACGATGAAATTGATTATAGTGAAATTCATTTTTTTGTAGTTTTTATAGTTACTCCGAAAATATAATACATTGTGCGGAAACCAAGCAATTTAAGCAAATTTGGGTTTTTTTGTTTTTGAAATGGGTTTTAAATCGTTTGTAGTTTTTCATAGGAAAAAAATTTTTTTTGGTCCACAGGTTTCGGAGATATCGCTAACGCATCTCAAAAAAACCAAGAACGCCGCAATTTGGAAGCACTAAAAGTACATTTCCTATAACTACAAACGATGAAATTGATTGTAGTGAAATTCATTTTTTTGTAGTTCTTATAGTTACTCCGAAAATATAATACATTGTGCGGAAACCAAGCAATTTAAGTAAATTTGGTTTTTTGTTTTTGAAATACGTTTTAAATCGCTTGTAGTTTTTCATACGAAAAAAAATTTTTTTTTGGTCCACAGGTTTCGGAGATATCGCTAACGCATCTCAAGAAAACCAAGAACGCAGCAATTTGGAAGCACTAAAAGTACTTTTCCTATAACTACAAACGATGAAATTGATTGTAGTGAGATTCATTTTTTTTTAGTTGTTATATTTACTCCGAAAATATAATACATTGTGCGGAAACCAAGCAATAATTTAAGCAAATTTGGGTTTTTTCTCTTTGAAATGTGTTTTAAATCGTTTGTAGTTTTTCATACGAAAAAAAATTTTTTTTTGGTCCACAGGTTTCGGAGATATCGCTAACGCATCTCAAAAAACCAAGAACGCCGCAATTTGGAAGCACTAAAAGTATATTTCCTATAAATACAAACGATGAAATTGATTGTAGTGAAATTCATTTTTTTGTAGTTCATATAGTTACTCCGAAAATATAATACATTTTGCGGAAACCAAGCAATTTAAGTAAATTTAGTTTTTTTGTTTTTGAAATACGTTTTAAATCGTTTTTAGTTTTTCATACGAAAAAAAATTTTTTTTTTGGTCCACAGGTTTCGGAGATATCGCTAACGCATCTCAAAAGAACCAAGAACGCAGCAATTTGGAAGCACTAAAAGTACTTTTCCTATAACTACAAACGATGAAATTGATTGTAGTGATTTTAATTTTTTTGTAGTTTTTATAGTTACTCCGAAAATATAATACATTGTGCGGAAACCAAGCAATTTAAGCAAATTTGGGGTTTTTCTTTTTGAAATGTGTTTTAAATCGTTTGTAGTTTTTCATACGAAAAAAAAATTTTTTTGGTCCACAGGTTTCGGAGATATCGCTAACGTATCTCAAAAAAACCAAGAAAGCAGCAATTTGGAAGCACTAAGAGTACTTTTCCTATAACTACAAACGATGAAATTGATTGTAGTGATATTCATTTTTTTGTAGTTCTTATAGTTACTCCGAAAATATAATACATTGTGCGGAAACCAAGCAATTTAATTAAATTTGGCTTTTTTCTTTTTGAAATACGTTTTAAATCGTTTTTAGTTTTTCATACGAAAACAAATTTTTTTTTTGTCCACAGGTTTCGGAGATATCGCTAACGCATCTCAAAAAACGAAGAACGCAGCAATTTGGAAGCACTAAAAGTACTTTTCCTATAACTACAAACGATGAAATTGATTGTAGTGAAATTCATTTTTTTGTAGTTCTTATAGTTACCCCGAAAGTATAATACATTGTGCGGAAACCAAGCAATTTAAGCAAATTTGGGTTTTTTCTTTTTGAAATACGTTTTAAATCGTTTGTAGTTTTTCATACGAAAAAAATTTTTTTTTATTCCACAGGTTTCGGAGATATCGCTAACGCATCTCAAAAAAACCAAGAACGCAACAATTTGGAAGCACTAAAAGTAATTTTCCTATAACTACAAACGATGAAATTGATTGTAGTGAAATTAATTTTTTTGTAGTTTTTATAGTTACTCCGAAAATATAATACATTTTGCGGAAACCAAGCAATTTAAGCAAATTTGGTTTTTTTCTTTTTGAAATACGTTTTAAATCGTTTTTAGTTTTTCATACGAAAAAAAATTTTTTTTTGGTCCACAGGTTTCGGAAATATCGCTAACGCATCTCAAAAAAACCAAGAACGCAGCAATTTGGAAGCACTAAAAGTACATTTCCTATAACTACAAACGATGAAATTGATTGTAGTGAAATTCATTTTTTTGTAGTTTTTATAGTTACTCCGAAAATATAATACATTGTGCGGAAACCAAGCAATTTAAGCAAATTTGGTTTTTTTCATTTTGAAATGCGTTTTAAATCGTTTTTAGTTTTTCATTGGAAAAAAAATTTTTTTTTGGTCGACAGGTTTCGGAGATATCGCTAACGCATCTCAAAAAAACCAAGAACGCAGCAATTTGGAAACACTAAAAGTACATTTCCTATAACTACAAACTATATATTTACTCCGAAAATATAATACATTGTGCGGAAACCAAGCAATTTAAGCAAATTTGGGTTTTTTCTCTTTGAAATGTGTTTTAAATCGTTTGTAGTTTTTCATACGAAAAAAAATTTTTTTTTGGTCCACAGGTTTCGGAGATATCGCTAACGCATCTCAAAAAACCAAGAACGCCGCAATTTGGAAGCACTAAAAGTATATTTCCTATAAATACAAACGATGAAATTGATTGTAGTGAAATTCATTTTTTTGTAGTTCATATAGTTACTCCTTAAATATAATACATTTTGCGGAAACCAAGCAATTTAAGTAAATTTAGTTTTTTTGTTTTTGAAATACGTTTTAAATCGTTTTTAGTTTTTCATACGAAAAAAAATTTTTTTTTTGGTCCACAGGTTTCGGAGATATCGCTAACGCATCTCAAAAGAACCAAGAACGCAGCAATTTGGAAGCACTAAAAGTACTTTTCCTATAACTACAAACGATGAAATTGATTATAGTGATTTTAATTTTTTTGTAGTTTTTGTAGTTACTCCGAAAATATAATACATTGTGCGGAAACCAAGCAATTTAAGCAAATTTGGGGTTTTTCTTTTTGAAATGTGTTTTAAATCGTTTGTAGTTTTTCATACGAAAAAAAATTTTTTTTGGTCCACAGGTTTCGGAGATATCGCTAACGTATCTCAAAAAAACCAAGAAAGCAGCAATTTGGAAGCACTAAGAGTACTTTTCCTATAACTACAAACGATGAAATTGATTGTAGTGATATTCATTTTTTTGTAGTTCTTATAGTTACTCCGAAAATATAATACATTGTGCGGAAACCAAGCAATTTAATTAAATTTGGCTTTTTTCTTTTTGAAATACGTTTTAAATCGTTTTTAGTTTTTCATACGAAAACAAATTTTTTTTTTGTCCACAGGTTTCGGAGATATCGCTAACGCATATCAAAAAACCAAGAACGCAGCAATTTGGAAGCACTAAAAGTACTTTTCCTATAACTACAAACGATGAAATTGATTGTAGTGAAATTCATTTTTTTGTAGTTCTTATAGTTACCCCGAAAGTATAATACATTGTGCGGAAACCAAGCAATTTAAGCAAATTTGGGTTTTTTCTTTTTGAAATACGTTTTAAATCGTTTGTAGTTTTTCATACGAAAAAAATTTTTTTTTATTCCACAGGTTTCGGAGATATCGCTAACGCATCTCAAAAAAACCAAGAACGCAACAATTTGGAAGCACTAAAAGTACTTTTCCTATAACTACAAACGATGAAATTGATTGTAGTGAAATTAATTTTTTTGTAGTTTTTATAGTTACTCCGAAAATATAATACATTTTGCGGAAACCAAGCAATTTAAGCAAATTTGGTTTTTTTCTTTTTGAAATACGTTTTAAATCGTTTTTAGTTTTTCATACGAAAAAAAATTTTTTTTTGGTCCACAGGTTTCGGAAATATCGCTAACGCATCTCAAAAAAACCAAGAACGCAGCAATTTGGAAACACTAAAAGTACATTTCCTATAACTACAAACTATGAAATTGCTTGTAGTGAAATGAATTTTTTTGTAGTTCTTATAGTTACTCCGAAAATATAATACATTGTGCGGAACCCAAGCAATTTAAGTAAATTTGGTTTTTTGTTTTTGAAATACGTTTTAAATCGTTTGTAGTTTTTCATACGAAAACAAATTTTTTTTTGGTCCACAGGTTTCGGAGATATCGCTAACGCGTCTCAAAAAAACCAAGAACGCAGCAATTTGGAAGCACTAAATGTACTTTTCCTATAACTACAAACGATCAAATTGATTGTAGTGAAATTCATTTTTTTGTAGTTTTTATAGTTACTCCGAAAATATAATCATTTTGCGGAAACCAAGCAATTTTAGCAAATTTGTGGTTTTTCTCTTTGAAATGTGTTTTAAATCGTTTGTAGTTTTTCATACGAAAAAAAATTTTTTTGGTCCACAGGTTTCGGAGATATCGCTAACGCATCTTAAAAAAACCAAGAACGCAGCAATTTGGAAGCACTAAAAGTACTTTTCCTATAACTACAAACGATGAAATTGATTGTAGTGAAATTCATTTTTTTGTAGTTCTTATAGTTACTCCGAAAATATAATACATTGTGCGGAAACCAAGCAATTTAAACAAATTTGGGGTTTTTCTTTTTGAAATACGTTTTAAATCGTTTGTAGTTTTTCATAGGAAAAAAAATTTTTTTTGGTCCACACGTTTCGGAGATATCGCTAACGCATCTCAAAAAAACCAAGAAGGCAGCAATTTGGAAGCACTAAAAGTACATTTCCTATAACTACAAACAACGAAATTGATTGTAGTGAAATTCATTTTTTTGTAGTTCTTATAGTTACTCCGAAAATATAATACATTGTGCGGAAACCAAGAAATTTAATTAAATTTGGTTTTTTTCTTTTTGAAATACGTTTTAAATCGTTTGTAGTTTTCCATACGAAAAAATTTTTTTTTTGCCCACAGGTTTCGGAGATATCGCTAACGCATCTCAAAAAAACTAAGAACGCAGCAATTTGGAAGCACTAAAAGTACTTTTCCAATAACTAAAAACGATGAAATTGATTGTAGTGAAATTCATTTTTTTGTAGTTCTTATAGTTACTCCGAAAATATAATACATTGTGCGGAAACCAAGCAATTTAATTAAATTTGGTTTTTTTCTTTTTGAAATACGTTTTAAATCGTTTTTAGTTTTTCATACGAAAACAAATTTTTTTTTTGTCCACAGGTTTCGTAGATATCGCTAACGCATCTCAAAAAACCAAGAACGCAGCAATTTGGAAGCACTAAAAGTACTTTTCCTATAACTACAAACGATGAAATTGATTGTAGTGAAATTCATTTTTTTGTAGTTCTTATAGTTACCCCGAAAGTATAATACATTGTGCGGAAACCAAGCAATTTAAGCAAATTTGGGTTTTTTCTTTTTGAAATACGTTTTTAAATCGTTTGTAGTTTTTCATACGAAAAAAATTTTTTTTTATTCCACAGGTTTCGGAGATATCGCTAACGCATCTCAAAAAAACCAAGAACGCAACAATTTGGAAGCACTAAAAGTACTTTTCCTATAACTACAAACGATGAAATTGATTGTAGTGAAATTAATTTTTTTGTAGTTTTTATAGTTACTCCGAAAATATAATACATTTTGCGGAAACCAAGCAATTTAAGCAAATTTGGTTTTTTTCTTTTTGAAATACGTTTTAAATCGTTTTTAGTTTTTCATACGAAAAAAAATTTTTTTTTGGTCCACAGGTTTCGGAAATATCGCTAACGCATCTCAAAAAAACCAAGAACGCAGCAATTTGGAGCACTAAAAGTACATTTCCTATAACTACAAACGATGAAATTGATTGTAGTGAAATTCATTTTTTTGTAGTTTTTATAGTTACTCCGAAAATATAATACATTGTGCGGAAACCAAGCAATTTAAGCAAATTTGGTTTTTTTCATTTTGAAATGCGTTTTAAATCGTTTTTAGTTTTTCATTGGAAAAAAAATTTTTTTTTGGTCGACAGGTTTCGGAGATATCGCTAACGCATCTCAAAAAAACCAAGAACGCAGCAATTTGGAAACACTAAAAGTACATTTCCTATAACTACAAACTATGAAATTGCTTGTAGTGAAATTCATTTTTTTGTAGTTCTTATAGTTACTCCGAAAATATAATACATTGTGCGGAACCCAAGCAATTTAAGTAAATTTGGTTTTTTGTTTTTGAAATACGTTTTAAATCGTTTGTAGTTTTTCATACGAAAACAAATTTTTTTTTTGGTCCACAGGTTTCGGAGATATCGCTAACGCGTCTCAAAAAAACCAAGAACGCAGCAATTTGGAAGCACTAAATGTACTTTTCCTATAACTACAAACGATCAAATTGATTGTAGTGAAATTCATTTTTTTGTAGTTTTTATAGTTACTCCGAAAATATAATACATTTTGCGGAAACCAAGCAATTTTAGCAAATTTGGGGTTTTTCTCTTTGAAATGTGTTTTAAATCGTTTGTAGTTTTTCATACGAAAAAAAAATTTTTTTGGTCCACAGGTTTCGGAGATATCGCTAACGCATCTTAAAAAAACCAAGAACGCAGCAATTTGGAAGCACTAAAAGTACTTTTCCTATAACTACAAACGATGAAATTGATTGTAGTGAAATTCATTTTTTTGTAGTTCTTATAGTTACTCCGAAAATATAATACATTGTGCGGAAACCAAGCAATTTAAACAAATTGGGGTTTTTCTTTTTGAAATACGTTTTAAATCGTTTGTAGTTTTTCATAGGAAAAAAAATTTTTTTTGGTCCACACGTTTCGGAGATATCGCTAACGCATCTCAAAAAAACCAAGAAGGCAGCAATTTGGAAGCACTAAAAGTACATTTCCTATAACTACAAACAACGAAATTGATTGTAGTGAAATTCATTTTTTTTGTAGTTCTTATAGTTACTCCGAAAATATAATACATTGTGCGGAAACCAAGAAATTTAATTAAATTTGGTTTTTTTCTTTTTGAAATACGTTTTAAATCGTTTGTAGTTTTCCATACGAAAAAATTTTTTTTTTGCCCACAGGTTTCGGAGATATCGCTAACGCATCTCAAAAAAACTAAGAACGCAGCAATTTGGAAGCACTAAAAGTACTTTTCCAATAACTAAAAACGATGAAATTGATTGTAGTGAAATTCATTTTTTTGTAGTTTTTATAGTTACTCCGAAAATATAATACATTTTGCGGAAACCAAGCAATTTTAGCAAATTTGGGGTTATTCTCTATGAAATGTGTTTTAAATCGTTTGTAGTTTTTCATACGAAAAAAAAATTTTTTTGGTCCACAGGTTTCGGAGATATCGCTAACGCATCTTAAAAAAACCAAGAACGCAGCAATTTGGAAGCACTAAAAGTACTTTTCCTATAACTACAAACGATGAAATTGATTGTAGTGAAATTCATTTTTTTGTAGTTCTTATAGTTACTCCGAAAATATAATACATTGTGCGGAAAC
The DNA here is from genome assembly GCF_040869045.1 of Eurosta solidaginis. Lineage (NCBI taxonomy): Eukaryota > Metazoa > Arthropoda > Insecta > Diptera > Tephritidae > Eurosta > Eurosta solidaginis. The sequence goes on from NW_027137183.1 coordinate 17,335, forward strand.
CAAGCAATTTAAACAAATTTGGGGTTTTTCTTTTTGAAATACGTTTTAAATCGTTTGTAGTTTTTCATAGGAAAAAAAATTTTTTTTGGTCCACACGTTTCGGAGATATCGCTAACGCATCTCAAAAAAACCAAGAAGGCAGCAATTTGGAAGTACTAAAAGTACATTTCCTATAACTACAAACAACGAAATTGATTGTAGTGAAATTCATTTTTTTGTAGTTCTTATAGTTACTCCGAAAATATAATACATTGTGCGGAAACCAAGCAATTTAATTAAATTTGGTTTTTTTCTTTTTGAAATACGTTTTAAATCGTTTGTAGTTTTTCATAGGAAAAAACATTTTTTTTTTTGGTCCACAGGTTTCCGAGATATCGCTAACGCATCTCAAAAAAACCAAGAACGCAGCAATTTGGAAGCACTAAAAGTACATTTCCTATAACTACAAACGATGAAATTGATTGTAGTGAAATTCATTTTTTTGTAGTTCTAATAGTTACTCCGATAATATAATACATTGTGCGGAAACCAAGCAATTTAAGCAAATTTGGGTTTTTTCTTTTTGAAATACTATTTAAATCGTTTGTAGTTTTTCATACGAAAAAAAAAATTTTGTTTAGTCCACAGGTTTCAGATATATCGCTAACGCATCTCAAAAAAACCAAGAACGCAGCAATTTGGAAGCACTAAACGTACATTTCCTATAACTACAAACGATGAAATTGATTGTAGTGAAATTCATTTTTTTGTAGTTCTTATAGTTACTCCGAAAATATAATACATTGTGCGGAAACCAAGCAATTTAATTAAATTTGGTTTTTTTCTTTTTGAAATACGTTTTAAATCGTTTGTAGTTTTTCATACGAAAAAAATTTTTTTTTTGTGTCCACAGGTTTCGGAGATATCTCTAACGCATCTCAAAAAAAACAAGAACGCAGCAATTTGGAAGCACTAAAAGTACTTTTCCAATAATTACAAACGATGAAATTGATTGTAGTGAAATTCATTTTTTTGTAGTTCTTATAGTTACTCCGAAAATATAATACATTGTGCGGAAACCAAGCAATTTAAGCAAATTTCGGTTTTTCTTTTTGAAATACGTTTTAAATCGTTTGTAGTTTTTCATACGAAAAAAAATTTTTTTTTAGTCCACAGTTTTCGGAGCTATCGCTAACGCATCTCAAAAAACCCAAGAACGCAGCAATTTGGAAGCACTAAAAGTACTTTTCCTATAACTACAAACGATGAAATTGATTATAGTGAAATTCATTTTTTTGTAGTTTTTATAGTTACTCCGAAAATATAATACATTGTGCGGAAACCAAGCAATTTAAGCAAATTTGGGTTTTTTCATTTTGAAATACGATTTAAATCGTTTGTAGTTTTTACAGGAAAAAAAATTTTTTTTTGGTCCACAGGTATCGGAGATATCGCTAACGAATCTCAAAAAAACCAAGAACGCAGCAATTTGGAAGCACTAAAAGTACTTTTCCTATAACTAAAAACGATGAAATTGATTGTAGTGAAATTCATTTTTTTGTAGTTCTTATAGTTACTCCGAAAATATAATACATTGTGCGGAAACCAAGCAATTTAAGCAAATTTGGGTTTTTCTTTTTGAAATACGTTTTAAATCGTTTGTAGTTTTTCTTACGAAAAAGAATTTTTTTTTAGTCCACAGTTTTCGGAGCTATCGCTAACGCATCTCAAAAAAACCAAGAACGCAGCAATTTGGAAGCACTAAAAGTACTTTTCCTATAACTACAAACGATGAAATTGATTATAGTGAAATTCATTTTTTTGTAGTTCTTATAGTTACTCCGAAAATATAATACATTTTGCGGAAACCAAGCAATTTAAGTAAATTTGGTTTTTTTGTTTTTGAAATACGTTTTAAATCGCTTGTAGTTTTTCATACAAAAAAAATTTTTTTTTGGTCCACAGGTTTCGGAGATATCGCTAACGCATCTCAAAAAAACCAAGAACGCAGCAATTTGGAAGCACTAAAAGTACTTTTCCTATAACTACAAACGATGAAATTGATTGTAGTGAAATTCATTTTTTTTTAGTTTTTATATTTACTCCGAAAATATAATACATTGTGCGGAAACCAAGCAATTTAAGCAAATTTGGGTTTTTTCATTTTGAAATACGTTTTAAATCGTTTGTAGTTTTTACAGGAAAAAAATTTTTTTTTGGTCCACAGGTATCGGAGATATCGCTAACGAATCTCAAAAAAACCAAGAACGCAGCAATTTGGAAGCACTAAAAGTACTTTTCCTATAACTACAAACGATGAAATTGGTTGTAGTGAAATTCATTTTTTTTTAGTTTTTATATTTACTCCGAAAATATAATACATTGTGCGGAAACCAAGCAATTTAAGCAAATTTGGGTTTTTTCTCTTTGAAATGTGTTTTAAATCGTTTGTAGTTTTTCATACGAAAAAAAAATTTTTTTTTGGTCTACAGGTTTCGGAGATATCGCTAACGCATCTCAAAAAAACCAAGAACGCCGCAATTTGGAAACACTAAAAGTATATTTCCTATATATACAAACGATGAAATTGATTGTAGTGAAATTCATTTTTTTGTAGTTCTTATAGTTACTCCGAAAATATAATACATTTTGCGGAAACCAAGCAATTTAAGTAAATTTAGTTTTTTTGTTTTTGAAATACGTTTTAAATCGTTTTTAGTTTTTCATACGAAAAAAAATTTTTTTTTGGTCCACAGGTTTCGGAGATATCGCTAACGCATCTCAAAAAAACCAAGAACGCAGCAATTTGGAAGCACTAAAAGTACATTTCCTATAACTACAAACTATGAAATTGCTTGTAGTGAAATTCATTTTTTTGTAGTTCTTATAGTTACTCCGAAAATATAATACATTGTGCGGAACCCAAGCAATTTAAGTAAATTTGGGTTTTTTGTTTTTGAAATACGTTTTAAATCGTTTGTAGTTTTTCATACGAAAAAAAAATTTTTTTTGGTCCACAGGTTTCGGAGATATCGCTAACGCGTCTCAAAAAAACCAAGAACGCAGCAATTTGGAAGCACTAAATGTACTTTTCCTATAACTACAAACGATCAAATTGATTGTAGTGAAATTCATTTTGTTGTAGTTTTTATAGTTACTCCGAAAATATAATACATTGTGCGAAAACCAAGCAATTTTAGCAAATTTGGGGTTTTTCTCTTTGAAATGTGTTTTAAATCGTTTGTAGTTTTTCATACGAAAAAAAAATTTTTTGGTCCACAGGTTTCGGAGATATCGCTAACGCATCTTAAAAAAACCAAGAACGCAGCAATTTGGAAGCACTAAAAGTACTTTTCCTATAACTACAAACGATGAAATTGATTGTAGTGAAATTCATTTTTTTGCAGTTCTTATAGTTACTCCGAAAATATAATACATTGTGCGGAAACCAAGCAATTTAAACAAATTTGGGGTTTTTCTTTTTGAAATACGTTTTAAATCGTTTGTAGTTTTTCATAGGAAAAAAAATTTTTTTTTTGGTCCACACGTTTCGGAGATATCGCTAACGCATCTCAAAAAAACCAAGAAGGCAGCAATTTTGAAGCACTAAAAGTGCATTTCCTATAGCTACAAACGATGAAATTGCTTGTAGTGAAATTAATTTTTTTGTAGTTCTTATAGTTACTCCGAAAATATAATACATTGTGCGGAAACCAAGAAATTTAATTAAATTTGGTTTTTTCTTTTTGAAATACGTTTTAAATCGTTTGTAGTTTTCCATACGAAAAAATTTTTTTTTTTGCCCACAGGTTTCGGAGATATCGCTAACGCATCTCAAAAAAACTAAGAACGCAGCAATTTGGAAGAACTAAAAGTACTTTTCCAATAACTACAAACGATGAAATTGATTGTAGTGAAATTCATTTTTTTGTAGTTCTTATAGTTACTCCGAAAATATAATACATTTTGCGGAAACCAAGCAATTTAAGTAAATTTAGTTTTTTTGTTTTTGAAATACGTTTTAAATCGTTTTTAGTTTTTCATACGAAAAAAAAATTTTTCTTGGTCCACAGGTTTCGGAGATATCGCTAACGCATCTCAAAAAAAACAAGAACGCAGCAATTCGGAAGCACTAAAAGTACATTTCCTATAACTACAAACTATGAAATTGCTTGTAGTGAAATTCATTTTTTTTGTAGTTCTTATAGTTACTCCGAAAATATAATACATTGTGCGGAACCCAAGCAATTTAAGCAAATTTGGGGTTTTTCTCTTTGAAATGTGTTTTAAATCCATTGTAGTTTTTCATACGAAAAAAAAAATTTTTTGGTCCACAGGTTTCGGAGATATCGCTAACGCATCTCAAAAAAACCAAGAACGCAGCAATTTGGAAGCACTAAAAGTACATTTCCTATAACTACAAACTATGAAATTGCTTGTAGTGAAATTCATTTTTTTGTAGTTCTTATAGTTACTCTGAAAATATAATACATTGTGCGGAACCCAAGCAATTTAAGTAAATTTGGGTTTTTTGTTTTTGAAATGTGTTTTAAATCGTTTGTAGTTTTTCATACGAAAAAAAAATTTTTTTGGTCCACAGGTTTCGGAGATATCGCTAACGCATCTTAAAAAAACCAAGAACGCAGCAATTTGGAAGCACTAAAAGTACTTTTCCTATAAATACAAACGATGAAATTGATTGTAGTGAAATTCATTTTTTTGTAGTTCTTATAGTTACTCCGAAAATATAATACATTGTGCGGAAACCAAGAAATTTAATTAAATTTGGTTTTTTTCTTTTTGAAATACGTTTTAAATCGTTTGTAGTTTTCCATACGAAAAAATTTTTTTTTTTTGCCCACAGGTTTCGGAGATATCGCTAACGCATCTCAAAAAAACTAAGAACGCAGCAATTTGGAAGAACTAAAAGTACTTTTCCAATAACTAAAAACGATGAAATTGATTGTAGTGAAATTCATTTTTTTGTAGTTCTTATAGTTACTCCGAAAATATAATACATTGTGCGGAAACCAAGCAATTTAATTAGATTTGGTTTTTTTCTTTTTGAAATACGTTTTAAATCGTTTGTAGTTTTTCATAGGAAAAAACATTTTTTTTTTTGGTCCACAGGTTTCCGAGATATCGCTAACGCATCTCAAAAAAACCAAGAACGCAGCAATTTGGAAGCACTAAAAGTACATTTCCTATAACTACAAACGATGAAATTGATTGTAGTGAAATTCATTTGTTTGTAGTTCTAATAGTTACTCCGAAAATATAATACATTGTGCGGAAACTAAGCAATTTAAGCAAATTTGGGTTTTTTCTTTTTGAAGTACTTTTTAAATCGTTTGTAGTTTTTCATACGAAAAAAAAATTTTTGTTTAGTCCACAGGTTTCGGAGATATCGCTAACGCATCTCAAAAAAAACAAGAACGCAGCAATTTGGAAGCACTAAAAGTACTTTTCCAATAACTACAAACGATGAAATTGATTGTAGTGAAATTCATTTTTTTGTAGTTCTTATAGTTACTCCGAAAATATAATACATTGTGCGGAAACCAAGCAATTTAAGCAAATTTGAGTTTTTTCATTTTGAAGTACTTTTTAAATCGTTTGTAGTTTTTCAGACGAAAAAAATTTTTTTTTAGTCCACAGGTTTCGGAGCTATCGCTAACGCATCTCAAAAAAAACAAGAACGCAGCAAGTTGGAAGCACTAAAAGTACTTTTCCAATAACTACAAACGATGAAATTGATTGTAGTGAAATTCATTTTTTTGTAGTTCTTATAGTTACTCCGAAAATATAATACCTTGTGCGGAAACCAAGCAATTTAAGCAAATTTGGGTTTTTCTTTTTGAAATACGTTTTAAATCGTTTGTAGTTTTTCAGACGAAAAAAATTTTTTTTGCCCACAGGTTTCGGAGATATCGCTAACGCATCTCAAAAAAACTAAGAACGCAGCAATTTGGAAGAACTAAAAGTACTTTTCCAATAACTAAAAACGATGAAATTGATTGTAGCGAAATTCATTTTTTTGTAGTTCTTATAGTTACTCCGAAAATATAATACATTGTGCGGAAACCAAGCAATTTAATTAAATTTGGTTTTTTTCTTTTTGAAATACGTTTTAAATCGTTTGTAGTTTTTCATACGAAAAAAAATTTTTTTTTTTGTCCACAGGTTTCGGAGATATCTCTAACGCATCTCAAAAAAAACAAGAACGCAGCAATTTGGAAGCACTAAAAGTACTTTTCCAATAACTACAAACGATGAAATTGATTGTAGTGAAATTCATTTTTTTGTAGTTCTTATAGTTACTCCGAAAATATAATACCTTGTGCGGAAACCAAGCAATTTAAGCAAATTTGGGTTTTTCTTTTTGAAATACGTTTTAAATCGTTTGTAGTTTTTCAGACGAAAAAAAATTTTTTTTTAGTCCACAGGTTTCGGAGCTATCGCTAACGCATCTCAAAAAAACCAAGAACGCAGCAATTTGGAAGCACTAAAAGTACTTTTCCTATAACTACAAACGATGAAATTGATTATAGTGAAATTCATTTTTTGTAGTTTTTATAGTTACTCCGAAAATATAATACATTGTGCGGAAACCAAGCAATTTAAGCAAATTTGGGTTTCTTCTTTTTGAAATACGTTTTAAATCGTTTGTAGTTTTTACAGGAAAAAATTTTTGTTTTTGGTCCACAGGTTTCGGAGATATCGCTAACGAATCTCAAAAAAACTAAGAACGCAGCAATTTGGAAGCACTAAAAGTACTTTTCCTATAACTACAAACAATAAAATTGATTGTAGTGAAATTCATTTTTTTTTAGTTCTTATAGTTACTCCGAAAATATAATACATTGTGCGGAAACCAAGCTTTTTTAGCAAATTTTGGTTTTTTCTTTTTGAAATACGTTTTAAATCGTTTGTAGTTTTTCAAACGAAAAAAAAATTTTTTTTTAGTCTACAGGTTTCGGAGATATCGCTAACGCATCTCAAAAAAACCAAGAACGCAGCAATTTGGAAGCACTAAAAGTACTTTTCCTATAACTACAAACGATAAAATTGATTGTAGTGAAATTCATTTTTTTTAGTTCTTATAGTTACTCCGAAAATATAATACATTGTGCGAAAACCAAGCAATTTAAGCAAATTTGGGTTTTTTCTTTTAGAAATACGTTTTAAATCGTTTGTAGTTTTTCATAGGAAAAAAAATTTTTTTTTGGTCCACTTGTTTCGGAGATATCGCTATCGCATCTCAAAAAACCAAGAACGCAGCAATTTGGAAGCACTAAAAGTACTTTTCCTATAACTACAAACGCTGAAATTGATTATAGTGAAATTCATTTTTTTGTAGTTTTTATAGTTACTCCGAAAATATAATACATTGTGCGGAAACCAAGAATTTAAGAAATTTGGGTTTTTTCTTTTTGAAATACGTTTTAAATCGTTTGTAGTTTTTCCTAGGAAAAAAATTTTGGTCCACCGGTTTCGGAGATATCGCTAACGCATCTCAAAAAAAACCAAGAACGCAGCAATTTGGAAGCACTAAAAGTATTTTTCCTATAACTACAAACGATGAAATTGATTGTAGTGAAATTCATTTTTTTGTAGTTCTTATAGTTACTCCGAAAATATAATACATTGTGCGGAAACCAAGCAATTTAAGCAAATTTGGTTTTTTTCTTTTTGAAATACGTTTTAAATCGTTTGTAGTTTTTCATAGGAAAAAAAATTTTTTTTTTTGGTCCACAGGTTTCCGAGATATCGCTAACGCATCTCAAAAAAACCAAGAACGCAGCAATTTGGAAGCACTAAAAGTACATTTCCTATAACTACAAACGATGCAATTGATTGTAGTGAAATTAATTTTTTTGTAGTTCTTATAGTTACTCCGAAAATATAATACATTGCGCGGAAACCAAGCAATTTAAGCAAATTTGGGTTTTTTCTTTTTGAAATACTTTTTAAAAATTTTTTTTTTGGTCCACAGGTTTCGGAGATATCGCTAACGCATCTCAAAAAAACCAAGAACGCCGCAATTTGGAAGCACTAAAAGTACTTTTCCTATAACTACAAACGATGAAATTGATTGTAGTGAAATTAATTTTTTGTAGTTTTTATAGTTGCTCCGAAAATATAATACATTGTGCGGAAACCAAGCAATTTAAGCAAATTTGGGGTTTTTCTTTTTGAAATGTGTTTTTTAATTACATTTGGCTTTTTTCTTTTTGAAATACGTTTTAAATCGTTTTTAGTTTTTCATACGAAAGCAAATGTTTTTTTGGTCCACAGGTTTCGGAGATATCGCTAACGCATCTCAAAAAAACCAAGAACGCAGCAATTTGGAAGCACTAAAAGTACTTTTCCTATAACTACAAACGATGAAATTGATTGTAGTCAAATTCATTTTTTTGTAGTTCTTATAGTTACTCCGAAAATATAATACATTTTGCGGAAACCAAGCAATTTAAGCAAATTTGGGTTTTTTCTTTTTGAAATACGTTTTAAATCGTTTGTAGTTTTTCATAGGAAAAAACATTTTTTTTTTGGTCCAAAGGTTTCCGAGATATCGCTAACGCATCTCAAAAAAACTAAGAACGCAGCAATTTGGAAGAACTAAAAGTACTTTTCCAATAACTACAAACGATGAAATTGATTGTAGTGAAATTCATTTTTTTGTAGTTCTTATAGTTACTCCGAAAGTATAATACATTGTGCGGAAACTAAGCAATTTAATTAAATTTGGTTTTTTTCTTTTGAAAATACGTTTTAAATCGTTTGTAGTTTTTCATAGGAAAAAAATTTTGGTCCACCGGTTTCGGAGATATCGCTAACGAATCTCAAAAAAACCAAGAACGCAGCAATTTGGAAGCACTAAAAGTACTTTTCCTATAACTACAAACAATAAAATTGATTGTAGTAAAATTCATTTTTTTGTAGTTCTTATAGTTACTCCGAAAATATAATACATTTTGCGGAAACCAAGCAATTTAAGCAAATTTGGGTTTTTTCTTTTTGAAATACGTTTTAAATCGTTTGTAGTTTTTCATAGGAAAAAACATTTTTTTTTTGGTCCAAAGGTTTCCGAGATATCGCTAACGCATCTCAAAAAAACTAAGAACGCAGCAATTTGGAAGAACTAAAAGTACTTTTCCAATAACTACAAACGATGAAATTGATTGTAGTGAAATTCATTTTTTTGTAGTTCTTATAGTTACTCCGAAATTATAATACATTGTGCGGAAACTAAGCAATTTAATTAAATTTGGTTTTTTTCTTTTGAAAATACGTTTTAAATCGTTTGTAGTTTTTCATAGGAAAAAAATTTTGGTCCACCGGTTTCGGAGATATCGCTAACGCATCTCAAAAAAACCAAGAACGCAGCAATTTGGAAGCACTAAAAGTACTTTTCCTATAACTACAAACGATAAAATTGATTGTAGTGAAATTCATTTTTTTTTAGTTCTTATAGTTACTCCGAAAATATAATACATTGTGCGAAAACCAAGCAATTTAAGCAAATTTGGGTTTTTTCTTTTTGAAATACGTTTTAAATCGTTTGTAGTTTTTCATAGGAAAAAAAATTTTTTTTTGGTCCACTTGTTTCGGAGATATCGCTATGGCATCTCAAAAAAACCAAGAACGCAGCAATTTGGAAGCACTAAAAGTACTTTTCCTATAACTACAAACGATGAAATTGATTATAGTGAAATTCATTTTTTTGTAGTTTTTATAGTTACTCCGAAAATATAATACATTGTGCGGAAACCAAGCAATTTAATTAAATTTGGTTTTTTTCTTTTTGAAATACGTTTTAAATCGTTTGTAGTTTTTCATAGGAAAAAACATTTTTTTTTTGGTCCACAGGTTTCCGAGATATCGCTAACGCATCTCAAAAAAACCAAGAACGCAGCAATTTGGAAGCACTAAAAGTACATTTCCTATAACTACAAACGATGAAATTGATTGTAGTGAAATTCATTTGTTTGTAGTTCTAATAGTTACTCCGAAAATATAATACATTGTGCGGAAACCAAGCAATTTAAGCAAATTTGGGTTTTTTCTTTTTGAAATACTTTTTAAATCGTTTGTAGTTTTTCATACGAAAAAAAATTTTTGTTTAGTCCACAGGTTTCGGAGATATCGCTAACGCATCTCAAAAAAACTAAGAACGCAGCAATTTGGAAGCACTAAACGTACATTTCCTATAACTACAAACAATGAAATTGATTGTAGTGAAATTCATTTTTTTGTAGTTCTTATAGTTACTCCGAAAATATAATACCTTGTGCGGAAACCAAGCAATTTAAGCAAATTTGGGTTTTTCTTTTTGAAATACGTTTTAAATCGTTTGTAGTTTTTCAGACGAAAAAAAATTTTTTTTTTTTGTCCACAGGTTTCGGAGATATCTCTAACGCATCTCAAAAAAAACAAGAACGCAGCAATTTGGAAGCACTAAAAGTACTTTTCCAATAACTACAAACGATGAAATTGATTATAGTGAAATTCATTTTTTTGTAGTTCTTATAGTTACTCCGAAAATATAATACCTTGTGCGGAAACCAAGCAATTTAAGCAAATTTGGGTTTTTCTTTTTGAAATACGTTTTAAATCGTTTGTAGTTTTTCAGACGAAAAAAATTTTTTTTTTAGTCCACAGGTTTCGGAGCTATCGCTAACGCATCTCAAAAAAACCAAGAACGCAGCAATTTGGAAGCACTAAAAGTACTTTTCCTATAACTACAAACGATGAAATTGATTATAGTGAAATTCATTTTTTTGTAGTTTTTATAGTTACTCCGAAAATATAATACATTGTGCGGAAACCAAGCAATTTAAGCAAATTTGGGTTTTTCTTTTTGAAATACGTTTTAAATCGTTTGTAGTTTTTACAGGAAAAAAATTTTTTTTTGGTCCACAGGTTTCGGAGATATCGCTAACGAATCTCAAAAAAACCAAGAACGCAGCAATTTGGAAGCACTAAAAGTACTTTTCCTATAACTAAAAACGATAAAATTGATTGTAGTGAAATTCATTTTTTTTAGTTCTTATAGTTACTCCGAAAATATAATACATTGTGCGAAAACCAAGCTTTTTTAGCAAATTTGGGCTTTTTCTTTTTGAAATACGTTTTAAATCGTTTTAGTTTTTCATACGAAAAAAACTTTTTTTTTAGTCCACAGGTTTCGGAGATATCGCTAACGCATCTCAAAAAAACCAAGAACGCAGCAACTGGAAGGACTAAAATTACTTTTCCTATAACTACAAACGATAAAATTGATTGTAGAGCAATTCATTTTTTTTTAGTTCTTATAGTTACTCCGAAAATATAATACATTGTGCGGAAACCAAGCAATTTAAGCAAATTTGGGTTTTTTCTTTTTGAAATACGTTTTAAATCGTTTGTAGTTTTTCATAGGAAAACAAATTTTTTTTTTGGCCCACGCATCTCAAAAAACCAAGAACGCAGCAATTTGGAAGCACTAAAACAACTTTTCCTATAACTACGAACGATGAAATTGATTATAGTGAAATTCATTTTTTTTATAGTTTTTATAGTTACTCCGAAAATATAATACATTGTGCGGAAACCAATCAATTTAAGCAAATTTGGGTTTTTTCTTTTGAAAATACGTTTTAAATCGTTTGTAGTTTTTCACAGGAAAAAAAATTTTTTTTTGGTCCACAGGTTTCGGAGATATCGCTAACGAATCTCAAAAAAAACAAGAACGCAGCAATTTGGAAGCACTAAAAGTACTTTTCCTATAACTACAAACGGTGAAATTGATTGTAGTGAAATTCATTTTTTTGTAGTTCTTATAGTTACTCCGAAAGTATAATACATTGTGCGGAAACTAAGCAATTTAATTAAATTTGGTTTTTTTCTTCTGAAAATACGTTTTAAATCGTTTGTAGTTTTTCATAGGAAAAAAATTTTGGTCCACCGGTTTCGGAGATATCGCTAACGAATCTCAAAAAAACCAAGAACGCAGCAATTTGGAAGCACTAAAAGTACTTTTCCTATAACTACAAACAATAAAATTGATTGTAGTGAAATTCATTTTTTTTTAGTTCTTATAGTTACTCCGAAAATATAATACATTGTGCGGAAACCAAGCTTTTTTAGCAAATTTTGGTTTTTTCTTTTTGAAATACGTTTTAAATCGTTTGTAGTTTTTCAAACGAAAAAAAAAAATTTTTTAGTCTACAGGTTTCGGAGATATCGCTAACGCATCTAAAAAAAACCAAGAACGCAGCAATTTGGAAGCACTAAAAGTACTTTTCCTATAACTACAAACGATAAAATTGATTGTAGTGAAATTCATTTTTTTTTAGTTCTTATAGTTACTCCGAAAATATAATACATTGTACGAAAACCAAGCAATTTAAGCAAATTTGGGTTTTTTCTTTTTGAAATACGTTTTAAATCGTTTGTAGTTTTTCATAGGAAAAAAAATTTTTTTTTGGTCCACTTGTTTCGGAGATATCGCTATCACATCTCAAAAAAACCAAGAACGCAGCAATTTGGAAGCACTAAAAGTACTTTTCCTATAACTACAAACGATGAAATTGATTATAGTGAAATTCATTTTTTTGTAGTTTTTATAGTTACTCCGAAAATATAATACATTGTGCGGAAACCAAGAATTTAAGAAATTTGGGTTTTTTCTTTTTGAAATACGTTTTAAATCGTTTGTAGTTTTTCATAGGAAAAAAATTTTGGTCCACCGGTTTCGTAGATATCGCTAACGCATCTCAAAAAAAACCAAGAACGCAGCAATTTGGAAGCACTAAAAGTATTTTTCCTATAACTACAAACGATGAAATTGATTGTAGTGAAATTCATTTTTTTGTAGTTCTTATAGTTACTCCGAAAATATAATACATTGTGCGGAAACCAAGCAATTTAAGCAAATTTGGTTTTTTTCTTTTTGAAATACGTTTTAAATCGTTTGTAGTTTTTCATAGGAAAAAAAATTTTTTTTTTGGTCCACATGTTTCCGAGATATCGCTAACGCATCTCAAAAAAACCAAGAACGCAGCAATTTGGAAGCACTAAAAGTACATTTCCTATAACTACAAACGATGCAATTGATTGTAGTGAAATTAATTTTTTTTTAGTTCTTATAGTTACTCCGAAAATATAATACATTGTGCGGAAACCAAGCAATTTAAGCAAATTTGGGTTTTTTCTTTTTGAAATACTTTTTAAATCGTTTGTAGTTTTTCATAGGAAAACAAATTTTATTTTTGGTCCACAGGTTTCGGAGATATCGCTAACGCATCTCAAAAAAACCAAGAACGCCGCAATTTGGAAGCACTAAAAGTACTTTTCCTATAACTACAAACGATGAAATTGATTGTAGTGAAATTAATTTTTTGTAGTTTTTATAGTTACTCCGAAAATATAATACATTGTGCGGAAACCAAGCAATTTAAGCAAATTTGGGGTTTTTCTTTTTGAAATGTGTTTTAAATCGTTTGTAGTTTTTCATACGAAAAAAAATTTTTTTTTTGGTCAACAGGTTTCGGAGATATCGATATCGCATCTCAAAAAAACCAAGAACGCAGCAATTTGGAAGCACTAAAAGTACTTTTCCTATAACTACAAACGATGAAATTGATTATAGTGAAATTCATTTTTTTGTAGTTTTTATAGTTACTCCGAAAATATAATACATTGTGCGGAAACCATGCAATTTAATTAAATTTGGTTTTATTCTTTTTGAAATACGTTTTAAATCGTTTGTAGTTTTTCATAGGAAAAAACATTTTTTTTTTGGTCCACAGGTTTCCGAGATATCGCTAACGCATCTCAAAAAACCAAGAACGCAGCAATTTGGAAGCACTAAAAGTACATTTCCTATAACTACAAACGATGAAATTGATTGTAGTGAAATTCATTTGTTTGTAGTTCTAATAGTTACTCCGAAAATATAATACATTGTGCGGAAACCAAGCAATTTAAGCAAATTTGGGTTTTTTCTTTTTGAAATACTTTTTAAATCGTTTGTAGTTTTTCATACGAAAAAAAAATTTTTGTTTAGTCCACAGGTTTCGGAGATATCGCTAACGCATCTCAAAAAAACTAAGAACGCAGCAATTTGGAAGCACTAAACGTACATTTCCTATAACTACAAACGATGAAATTGATTGTAGTGAAATTCATTTTTTTGTAGTTCTTATAGTTACTCCGAAAATATAATACCTTTTGCGGAAACCAAGCAATTTAAGCAAATTTGGGTTTTTCTTTTTGAAATACGTTTTAAATCGTTTGTAGTTTTTCAGACGAAAAAAAAATTTTTTTTTTTTGTCCACAGGTTTCGGAGATATCTCTAACGCATCTCAAAAAAAAAACAAGAACGCAGCAATTTGGAAGCACTAAAAGTACTTTTTCAATCACTACAAACGATGAAATTGATTGTAGTGAAATTCATTTTTTTGTAGTTCTTATAGTTACTCCGAAAATATAATACCTTGTGCGGAAACCAAGCACTTTAAGCAAATTTGGGTTTTTCTTTTTGAAATACGTTTTAAATCGTTTGTAGTTTTTCAGACGAAAAAAAATTTTTTTTTAGTCCACAGGTTTCGGAGCTATCGCTAACGCATCTCAAAAAAACCAAGAACGCAGCAATTTGGAAGCACTAAAATTACTTTTCCTATAACTACAAACGATGAAATTGATTATAGTGAAATTCATTTTTTTGTAGTTTTTATAGTTACTCCGAAAATATAATACATTGTGCGGAAACCAAGCAATTTAAGCAAATTTGGGTTTTTCTTTTTGAAATACGTTTTAAATCGTTTGTAGTTTTTACAGGAAAAAAAATTTTTTTTTGGTCCACAGGTTTCGGAGATATCGCTAACGAATCTCAAAAAAACCAAGAACGCAGCAATTTGGAAGCACTAAAAGTACTTTTCCTATAACTAAAAACGATAAAATTGATTGTAGTGAAATTCATTTTTTTTTAGTTCTTATAGTTACTCCGAAAATATAATACATTGTGCGAAAACCAAGCTTTTTTAGCAAATTTGGGTTTTTTCTTTTTGAAATACGTTTTAAATCGTTTGTAGTTTTTCATACGAAAAAAAATTTTTTTTTAGTCCACAGGTTTCGGAGATATCGCTAACGCATCTCAAAAAAACCAAGAACGCAGCAATTGGAAGGACTAAAAGTACTTTTCCTATAACTACAAACGATAAAATTGATTGTAGAGAAATTCATTTTTTTTAGTTCTTATAGTTACTCCGAAAATATAATACATTGTGCGGAAACCAAGCAATTTAAGCAAATTTGGGTTTTTTCTTTTTGAAATACGTTTTAAATCGTTTGTAGTTTTTCATAGGAAAACAAATTTTTTTTTTGGCCCACGCATCTCAAAAAACCAAGAACGCAGCAATTTGGAAGCACTAAAACAACTTTTCCTATAACTACGAACGATGAAATTGATTATAGTGAAATTCATTTTTTTGTAGTTTTTATAGTTACTCCGAAAATATAATACATTGTGCGGAAACCAATCAATTTAAGCAAATTTGGGTTTTTTCTTTTGAAAATACGTTTTAAATCGTTTGTAGTTTTTCACAGGAAAAAAAATTTTTTTTTGGTCCACAGGTTTCGGAGATATCGCTAACGAATCTCAAAAAAAACAAGAACGCAGCAATTTGGAAGCACTAAAAGTACTTTTCCTATAACTAAAAACGGTGAAATTGATTGTAGTGAAATTCATTTTTTTGTAGTTCTTATAGTTACTCCGAAAGTATAATACATTGTGCGGAAACTAAGCAATTTAATTAAATTTGGTTTTTTTCTTCTGAAAATACGTTTTAAATCGTTTGTAGTTTTTCATAGGAAAAAAATTTTGGTCCACCGGTTTCGGAGATATCGCTAACGAATCTCAAAAAAACCAAGAACGCAGCAATTTGGAAGCACTAAAAGTACTTTTCCTATAACTACAAACAATAAAATTGATTGTAGTGAAATTCATTTTTTTTTAGTTCTTATAGTTACTCCGAAAATATAATACATTGTGCGGAAACCAAGCTTTTTTAGCAAATTTTGGTTTTTTCTTTTTGAAATACGTTTTAAATCGTTTGTAGTTTTTCAAACGAAAAAAAAATTTTTTTAGTCTACAGGTTTCGGAGATATCGCTAACGCATCTAAAAAAAACCAAGAACGCAGCAATTTGGAAGCACTAAAAGTACTTTTCCTATAACTACAAACGATAAAATTGATTGTAGTGAAATTCATTTTTTTTTAGTTCTTATAGTTACTCCGAAAATATAATACATTGTACGAAAACCAAGCAATTTAAGCAAATTTGGGTTTTTTCTTTTTGAAATACGTTTTAAATCGTTTGTAGTTTTTCATAGGAAAAAAAATTTTTTTTTGGTCCACTTGTTTCGGAGATATCGCTATCACATCTCAAAAAAACCAAGAACGCAGCAATTTGGAAGCACTAAAAGTACTTTTCCTATAACTACAAACGATGAAATTGATTATAGTGAAATTCATTTTTTTGTAGTTTTTATAGTTACTCCGAAAATATAATACATTGTGCGGAAACCAAGAATTTAAGAAATTTGGGTTTTTTCTTTTTGAAATACGTTTTAAATCGTTTGTAGTTTTTCATAGGAAAAAAATTTTGGTCCACCGGTTTCGTAGATATCGCTAACGCATCTCAAAAAAAACCAAGAACGCAGCAATTTGGAAGCACTAAAAGTATTTTTCCTATAACTACAAACGATGAAATTGATTGTAGTGAAATTCATTTTTTTGTAGTTCTTATAGTTACTCCGAAAATATAATACATTGTGCGGAAACCAAGCAATTTAAGCAAATTTGGTTTTTTTCTTTTTGAAATACGTTTTAAATCGTTTGTAGTTTTTCATAGGAAAAAAAATTTTTTTTTTTTGGTCCACATGTTTCCGAGATATCGCTAACGCATCTCAAAAAAACCAAGAACGCAGCAATTTGGAAGCACTAAAAGTACATTTCCTATAACTACAAACGATGCAATTGATTGTAGTGAAATTAATTTTTTTGTAGTTCTTATAGTTACTCCGAAAATATAATACATTGTGCGGAAACCAAGCAATTTAAGCAAATTTGGGTTTTTTCTTTTTGAAATACTTTTTAAATCGTTTGTAGTTTTTCATAGGAAAACAAATTTTATTTTTGGTCCACAGGTTTCGGAGATATCGCTAACGCATCTCAAAAAAACCAAGAACGCCGCAATTTGGAAGCACTAAAAGTACTTTTCCTATAACTACAAACGATGAAATTGATTGTAGTGAAATTAATTTTTTGTAGTTTTTATAGTTACTCCGAAAATATAATACATTGTGCGGAAACCAAGCAATTTAAGCAAATTTGGGGTTTTTCTTTTTGAAATGTGTTTTAAATCGTTTGTAGTTTTTCATACGAAAAAAAATTTTTTTTTTGGTCAACAGGTTTCGGAGATATCGATATCGCATCTCAAAAAAACCAAGAACGCAGCAATTTGGAAGCACTAAAAGTACTTTTCCTATAACTACAAACGATGAAATTGATTATAGTGAAATTCATTTTTTTGTAGTTTTTATAGTTACTCCGAAAATATAATACATTGTGCGGAAACCATGCAATTTAATTAAATTTGGTTTTATTCTTTTTGAAATACGTTTTAAATCGTTTGTAGTTTTTCATAGGAAAAAACATTTTTTTTTTGGTCCACAGGTTTCCGAGATATCGCTAACGCATCTCAAAAAACCAAGAACGCAGCAATTTGGAAGCACTAAAAGTACATTTCCTATAACTACAAACGATGAAATTGATTGTAGTGAAATTCATTTGTTTGTAGTTCTAATAGTTACTCCGAAAATATAATACATTGTGCGGAAACCAAGCAATTTAAGCAAATTTGGGTTTTTTCTTTTTGAAATACTTTTTAAATCGTTTGTAGTTTTTCATACGAAAAAAAAATTTTTGTTTAGTCCACAGGTTTCGGAGATATCGCTAACGCATCTCAAAAAAACTAAGAACGCAGCAATTTGGAAGCACTAAACGTACATTTCCTATAACTACAAACGATGAAATTGATTGTAGTGAAATTCATTTTTTTGTAGTTCTTATAGTTACTCCGAAAATATAATACCTTTTGCGGAAACCAAGCAATTTAAGCAAATTTGGGTTTTTCTTTTTGAAATACGTTTTAAATCGTTTGTAGTTTTTCAGACGAAAAAAAAATTTTTTTTTTTTGTCCACAGGTTTCGGAGATATCTCTAACGCATCTCAAAAAAAAACAAGAACGCAGCAATTTGGAAGCACTAAAAGTACTTTTTCAATCACTACAAACGATGAAATTGATTGTAGTGAAATTCATTTTTTTGTAGTTCTTATAGTTACTCCGAAAATATAATACCTTGTGCGGAAACCAAGCACTTTAAGCAAATTTGGGTTTTTCTTTTTGAAATACGTTTTAAATCGTTTGTAGTTTTTCAGACGAAAAAAAATTTTTTTTTAGTCCACAGGTTTCGGAGCTATCGCTAACGCATCTCAAAAAAACCAAGAACGCAGCAATTTGGAAGCACTAAAAGTACTTTTCCTATAACTACAAACGATGAAATTGATTGTAGTGAAATTCATTTTTTTGTAGTTCTTATAGTTACTCCGAAAGTATAATACATTGTGCGGAAACTAAGCAATTTAATTAAATTTGGGTTTTTTCTTTTTGAAATACGTTTTAAATCGTTTGTAGTTTTTCATAGGAAAAAAATTTTGGTCCACCGGTTTCGTAGATATCGCTAACGCATCTCAAAAAAAACCAAGAACGCAGCAATTTGGAAGCACTAAAAGTATTTTTCCTATAACTACAAACGATGAAATTGATTGTAGTGAAATTCATTTTTTTGTAGTTCTTATAGTTACTCCGAAAATATAATACATTGTGCGGAAACCAAGCAATTTAAGCAAATTTGGTTTTTTTCTTTTTGAAATACGTTTTAAATCGTTTGTAGTTTTTCATAGGAAAAAAAATTTTTTTTTTTTGGTCCACATGTTTCCGAGATATCGCTAACGCATCTCAAAAAAACCAAGAACGCAGCAATTTGGAAGCACTAAAAGTACATTTCCTATAACTACAAACGATGCAATTGATTGTAGTGAAATTAATTTTTTTGTAGTTCTTATAGTTACTCCGAAAATATAATACATTGTGCGGAAACCAAGCAATTTAAGCAAATTTGGGTTTTTTCTTTTTGAAATACTTTTTAAATCGTTTGTAGTTTTTCATAGGAAAACAAATTTTATTTTTGGTCCACAGGTTTCGGAGATATCGCTAACGCATCTCAAAAAAACCAAGAACGCCGCAATTTGGAAGCACTAAAAGTACTTTTCCTATAACTACAAACGATGAAATTGATTGTAGTGAAATTAATTTTTTGTAGTTTTTATAGTTACTCCGAAAATATAATACATTGTGCGGAAACCAAGCAATTTAAGCAAATTTGGGGTTTTTCTTTTTGAAATGTGTTTTAAATCGTTTGTAGTTTTTCATACGAAAAAAAATTTTTTTTTTGGTCAACAGGTTTCGGAGATATCGATATCGCATCTCAAAAAAACCAAGAACGCAGCAATTTGGAAGCACTAAAAGTACTTTTCCTATAACTACAAACGATGAAATTGATTATAGTGAAATTCATTTTTTTGTAGTTTTTATAGTTACTCCGAAAATATAATACATTGTGCGGAAACCATGCAATTTAATTAAATTTGGTTTTATTCTTTTTGAAATACGTTTTAAATCGTTTGTAGTTTTTCATAGGAAAAAACATTTTTTTTTTGGTCCACAGGTTTCCGAGATATCGCTAACGCATCTCAAAAAACCAAGAACGCAGCAATTTGGAAGCACTAAAAGTACATTTCCTATAACTACAAACGATGAAATTGATTGTAGTGAAATTCATTTGTTTGTAGTTCTAATAGTTACTCCGAAAATATAATACATTGTGCGGAAACCAAGCAATTTAAGCAAATTTGGGTTTTTTCTTTTTGAAATACTTTTTAAATCGTTTGTAGTTTTTCATACGAAAAAAAAATTTTTGTTTAGTCCACAGGTTTCGGAGATATCGCTAACGCATCTCAAAAAAACTAAGAACGCAGCAATTTGGAAGCACTAAACGTACATTTCCTATAACTACAAACGATGAAATTGATTGTAGTGAAATTCATTTTTTTTGTAGTTCTTATAGTTACTCCGAAAATATAATACCTTTTGCGGAAACCAAGCAATTTAAGCAAATTTGGGTTTTTCTTTTTGAAATACGTTTTAAATCGTTTGTAGTTTTTCAGACGAAAAAAAAATTTTTTTTTTTTGTCCACAGGTTTCGGAGATATCTCTAACGCATCTCAAAAAAAAACAAGAACGCAGCAATTTGGAAGCACTAAAAGTACTTTTTCAATCACTACAAACGATGAAATTGATTGTAGTGAAATTCATTTTTTTGTAGTTCTTATAGTTACTCCGAAAATATAATACCTTGTGCGGAAACCAAGCACTTTAAGCAAATTTGGGTTTTTCTTTTTGAAATACGTTTTAAATCGTTTGTAGTTTTTCAGACGAAAAAAAATTTTTTTTTAGTCCACAGGTTTCGGAGCTATCGCTAACGCATCTCAAAAAAACCAAGAACGCAGCAATTTGGAAGCACTAAAAGTACTTTTCCTATAACTACAAACGATGAAATTGATTATAGTGAAATTCATTTTTTTGTAGTTTTTATAGTTACTCCGAAAATATAATACATTGTGCGGAAACCAAGCAATTTAAGCAAATTTGGGTTTTTCTTTTTGAAATACGTTTTAAATCGTTTGTAGTTTTTACAGGAAAAAAAATTTTTTTTTGGTCCACAGGTTTCGGAGATATCGCTAACGAATCTCAAAAAAACCAAGAACGCAGCAATTTGGAAGCACTAAAAGTACTTTTCCTATAACTAAAAACGATAAAATTGATTGTAGTGAAATTCATTTTTTTTTAGTTCTTATAGTTACACCGAAAATATAATACATTGTGCGAAAACCAAGCTTTTTTAGCAAATTTGGGTTTTTTCTTTTTGAAATACGTTTTAAATCGTTTGTAGTTTTTCATACGAAAAAAAATTTTTTTTTAGTCCACAGGTTTCGGAGATATCGCTAACGCATCTCAAAAAAACCAAGAACGCAGCAATTGGAAGGACTAAAAGTACTTTTCCTATAACTACAAACGATAAAATTGATTGTAGAGAAATTCATTTTTTTTAGTTCTTATAGTTACTCCGAAAATATAATACATTGTGCGGAAACCAAGCAATTTAAGCAAATTTGGGTTTTTTCTTTTTGAAATACGTTTTAAATCGTTTGTAGTTTTTCATAGGAAAACAAATTTTTTTTTTTGGCCCACGCATCTCAAAAAACCAAGAACGCAGCAATTTGGAAGCACTAAAACAACTTTTCCTATAACTACGAACGATGAAATTGATTATAGTGAAATTAATTTTTTTGTAGTTTTTATAGTTACTCCGAAAATATAATACATTGTGCGGAAACCAATCAATTTAAGCAAATTTGGGTTTTTTCTTTTGAAAATACGTTTTAAATCGTTTGTAGTTTTTCACAGGAAAAAAAATTTTTTTTTGGTCCACAGGTTTCGGAGATATCGCTAACGAATCTCAAAAAAAACAAGAACGCAGCAATTTGGAAGCACTAAAAGTACTTTTCCTATAACTACAAACGGTGAAATTGATTGTAGTGAAATTCATTTTTTTGTAGTTCTTATAGTTACTCCGAAAGTATAATACATTGTGCGGAAACTAAGCAATTTAATTAAATTTGGTTTTTTTCTTTTGAAAATACGTTTTAAATCGTTTGTAGTTTTTCATAGGAAAAAAATTTTGGTCCACCGGTTTCGGAGATATCGCTAACGAATCTCAAAAAAACCAAGAACGCAGCAATTTGGAAGCACTAAAAGTACTTTTCCTATAACTACAAACAATAAAATTGATTGTAGTGAAATTCATTTTTTTTTAGTTCTTATAATTACTCCGAAAATATAATTCATTGTGCGGAAACCAAGCTTTTTTAGCTTCTTTTTGAAATACATTTTAAATCGTTTGTAGTTTTTCAAACGAAAAACAAATTTTTTTTAGTCTACAGGTTTCGGAGATATCGCTAACGCATCTCAAAAAAACCAAGAACGCAGCAATTTGGAAGCACTAAAAGTACTTTTCCTATAACTACAAACGATAAAATTGATTGTAGTGAAATTCATTTTTTTTTAGTTCTTATAGTTACTCCGAAAATATAATACATTGTACGAAAACCAAGCAATTTAAGCAAATTTGGGTTTTTTCTTTTTGAAATACGTTTTAAATCGTTTGTAGTTTTTCATAGGAAAAAAAATTTTTTTTTGGTCCACTTGTTTCGGAGATATCGCTAACGCATCTCAAAAAAACTAAGAACGCAGCAATTTGGAAGCACTAAACGTACATTTCCTATAACTACAAACGATGAAATTGATTGTAGTGAAATTAATTTTTTGTAGTTTTTATAGTTACTCCGAAAATATAATACATTGTGCGGAAACCAAGCAATTTAAGCAAATTTGGGGTTTTTCTTTTTGAAATGTGTTTTAAATCGTTTGTAGTTTTTCATACGAAAAAAAATTTTTTTTTTGGTCCACAGGTTTCGGAGATATCGCTATCGCATCTCAAAAAACCAAGAACGCAGCAATTTGGAAGCACTAAAAGTACTTTTCCTATAACTACAAACGATGAAATTGATTATAGTGAAATTCATTTTTTTGTAGTTTTTATAGTTACTCCGAAAATATAATACATTGTGCGGAAACCAAGCAATTTAATTAAATTTGGTTTTTTTCTTTTTGAAATACGTTTTAAATCGTTTGTAGTTTTTCATAGGAAAAAACATTTTTTTTTGGTCCACAGGTTTCCGAGATATCGCTAACGCATCTCAAAAAAACCAAGAACGCAGCAATTTGGAAGCACTAAAAGTACATTTCCTATAACTACAAACGATGAAATTGATTGTAGTGAAATTCATTTGTTTGTAGTTCTAATAGTTACTCCGAAAATATAATACATTGTGCGGAAACCAAGCAATTTAAGCAAATTTGGGTTTTTTCTTTTTGAAATACTTTTGAAATCGTTTGTAGTTTTTCATACGAAAAAAAAATTTTTGTTTAGTCCACAGGTTTCGGAGATATCGCTAACGCATCTCAAAAAAACTAAGAACGCAGCAATTTGGAAGCACTAAACGTACATTTCCTATAACTACAAACGATGAAATTGATTGTAGTGAAATTCATTTTTTTGTAGTTCTTATAGTTACTTCGAAAATATAATACCTTGTGCGGAAACCAAGCAATTTAAGCAAATTTGGGTTTTTCTTTTTGAAATACGTTTTAAATCGTTTGTAGTTTTTCAGACGAAAAAAAAAATTTTTTTTTTGTCCACAGGTTTCGGAGATATCTCTAACGCATCTCAAAAAAACAAGAACGCAGCAATTTGGAAGCACTAAAAGTACTTTTCCAATAACTACAAACGATGAAATTGATTGTAGTGAAAATCATTTTTTTGTAGTTCTTATAGTTACTCCGAAAATATAATACCTTGTGCGGAAACCAAGCACTTTAAGCAAATTTGGGTTTTTCTTTTTGAAATACGTTTTAAATCGTTTGTAGTTTTTCAGACGAAAAAAAATTTTTTTTTAGTCCACAGGTTTCGGAGCTATCGCTAACGCATCTCAAAAAAACCAAGAACGCAGCAATTTGGAAGCACTAAAAGTACTTTTCCTATAACTACAAACGATGAGATTGATTATAGTGAAATTCATTTTTTTGTAGTTTTTATAGTTACTCCGAAAATATAATACATTGTGCGGAAACCAAGCAATTTAAGCAAATTTGGGTTTTTCTTTTTGAAATACGTTTTAAATCGTTTGTAGTTTTTACAAGAAAAAAAATTTTTTTTTGGTCCACAGGTTTCGGAGATATCGCTAACGAATCTCAAAAAAACCAAGAACGCAGCAATTTGGAAGCACTAAAAGTACTTTTCCTATAACTAAAAACGATAAAATTGATTGTAGTGAAATTCATTTTTTTTTAGTTCTTATAGTTACTCCGAAAATATAATACATTGTGCGAAAACCAAGCTTTTTTAGCAAATTTGGGTTTTTTCTTTTTGAAATACGTTTTAAATCGTTTGTAGTTTTTCATACGAAAAAAAATTTTTTTTTAGTCCACAGGTTTCGGAGATATCGCTAACGCATCTCAAAAAAACCAAGAACGCAGCAATTGGAAGGACTAAAAGTACTTTTCCTATAACTACAAACGATAAAATTGATTGTAGAGAAATTCATTTTTTTTTAGTTCTTATAGTTACTCCGAAAATATAATACATTGTGCGGAAACCAAGCAATTTAAGCAAATTTGGGTTTTTTCTTTTTGAAATACGTTTTAAATCGTTTGTAGTTTTTCATAGGAAAACAAATTTTTTTTTGGCCCACGCATCTCAAAAAACCAAGAACGCAGCAATTTGGAAGCACTAAAACAACTTTTCCTATAACTACGAACGATGAAATTGATTATAGTGAAATTCATTTTTTTGTAGTTTTTATAGTTACTCCGAAAATATAATACATTGTGCGGAAACCAATCAATTTAAGCAAATTTGGGTTTTTTCTTTTGAAAATACGTTTTAAATCGTTTGTAGTTTTTCACAGGAAAAAAAATTTTTTTTTTGATCCACAGGTTTCGGAGATATCGCTAACGAATCTCAAAAAAAACAAGAACGCAGCAATTTGGAAGCACTAAAAGTACTTTTCCTATAACTACAAACGGTGAAATTGATTGTAGTGAAATTCATTTTTTTGTAGTTCTTATAGTTACTCCGAAAGTATAATACATTGTGCGGAAACTAAGCAATTTAATTAAATTTGGTTTTTTTCTTTTGAAAATACGTTTTAAATCGTTTGTAGTTTTTCATAAGAAAAAAATTTTGGTCCACCGGTTTCGGAGATATCGCTAACGAATCTCAAAAAAACCAAGAACGCAGCAATTTGGAAGCACTAAAAGTACTTTTCCTATAACTACAAACAATAAAATTGATTGTAGTGAAATTCATTTTTTTTAGTTCTTATAGTTACTCCGAAAATATAATACATTGTGCGGAAACCAAGCTTTTTTAGCAAATTTTGGTTTTTTCTTTTTGAAATACGTTTTAAATCGTTTGTAGTTTTTCAAACGAAAAACAAATTTCTTTTAGTCTACAGGTTTCGGAGATATCGCTAACGCATCTCAAAAAAACCAAGAACGCAGCAATTTGGAAGCACTAAAAGTACTTTTCCTATAACTACAAACGATAAAATTGATTGTAGTGAAATTCATTTTTTTTTAGTTCTTATAGTTACTCCGAAAATATAATACATTGTACGAAAACCAAGCAATTTAAGCAAATTTGGGTTTTTTCTTTTTGAAATACGTTTTAAATCGTTTGTAGTTTTTCATAGGAAAAAAAATTTTTTTTTGGTCCACTTGTTTCGGAGATATCGCTATCGCATCTCAAAAAAACCAAGAACGCAGCAATTTGGAAGCACTAAAAGTACTTTTCCTATAACTACAAACAATAAAATTGATTGTAGTGAAATTCATTTTTTTTTAGTTCTTATAATTACTCCGAAAATATAATTCATTGTGCGGAAACCAAGCTTTTTTAGCAAATTTTGGTTTTTTCTTTTTGAAATACATTTTAAATCGTTTGTAGTTTTTCAAACGAAAAACAAATTTTTTTTAGTCTACAGGTTTCGGAGATATCGCTAACGCATCTCAAAAAAACCAAGAACGCAGCAATTTGGAAGCACTAAAAGTACTTTTCCTATAACTACAAACGATAAAATTGATTGTAGTGAAATTCATTTTTTTTTAGTTCTTATAGTTACTCCGAAAATATAATACATTGTACGAAAACCAAGCAATTTAAGCAAATTTGGGTTTTTTCTTTTTGAAATACGTTTTAAATCGTTTGTAGTTTTTCATAGGAAAAAAAATTTTTTTTTGGTCCACTTGTTTCGGAGATATCGCTAACGCATCTCAAAAAAAACTAAGAACGCAGCAATTTGGAAGCACTAAACGTACATTTCCTATAACTACAAACGATGAAATTGATTGTAGTGAAATTAATTTTTTGTAGTTTTTATAGTTACTCCGAAAATATAATACATTGTGCGGAAACCAAGCAATTTAAGCAAATTTGGGGTTTTTCTTTTTGAAATGTGTTTTAAATCGTTTGTAGTTTTTCATACGAAAAAAAATTTTTTTTTTGGTCCACAGGTTTCGGAGATATCGCTATCGCATCTCAAAAAACCAAGAACGCAGCAATTTGGAAGCACTAAAAGTACTTTTCCTATAACTACAAACGATGAAATTGATTATAGTGAAATTCATTTTTTTGTAGTTTTTATAGTTACTCCGAAAATATAATACATTGTGCGGAAACCAAGCAATTTAATTAAATTTGGTTTTTTTCTTTTTGAAATACGTTTTAAATCGTTTGTAGTTTTTCATAGGAAAAAACATTTTTTTTTTGGTCCACAGGTTTCCGAGATATCGCTAACGCATCTCAAAAAAACCAAGAACGCAGCAATTTGGAAGCACTAAAAGTACATTTCCTATAACTACAAACGATGAAATTGATTGTAGTGAAATTCATTTGTTTGTAGTTCTAATAGTTACTCCGAAAATATAATACATTGTGCGGAAACCAAGCAATTTAAGCAAATTTGGGTTTTTTCTTTTTGAAATACTTTTGAAATCGTTTGTAGTTTTTCATACGAAAAAAAAATTTTTGTTTAGTCCACAGGTTTCGGAGATATCGCTAACGCATCTCAAAAAAACTAAGAACGCAGCAATTTGGAAGCACTAAACGTACATTTCCTATAACTACAAACGATGAAATTGATTGTAGTGAAATTCATTTTTTTGTAGTTCTTATAGTTACTCCGAAAATATAATACCTTGTGCGGAAACCAAGCAATTTAAGCAAATTTGGGTTTTTCTTTTTGAAATACGTTTTAAATCGTTTGTAGTTTTTCAGACGAAAAAAAAAATTTTTTTTTTGTCCACAGGTTTCGGAGATATCTCTAACGCATCTCAAAAAAACAAGAACGCAGCAATTTGGAAGCACTAAAAGTACTTTTCCAATAACTACAAACGATGAAATTGATTGTAGTGAAAATCATTTTTTTGTAGTTCTTATAGTTACTCCGAAAATATAATACCTTGTGCGGAAACCAAGCACTTTAAGCAAATTTGGGTTTTTCTTTTTGAAATACGTTTTAAATCGTTTGTAGTTTTTCAGACGAAAAAAAATTTTTTTTTAGTCCACAGGTTTCGGAGCTATCGCTAACGCATCTCAAAAAAACCAAGAACGCAGCAATTTGGAAGCACTAAAAGTACTTTTCCTATAACTACAAACGATGAGATTGATTATAGTGAAATTCATTTTTTTGTAGTTTTTATAGTTACTCCGAAAATATAATACATTGTGCGGAAACCAAGCAATTTAAGCAAATTTGGGTTTTTCTTTTTGAAATACGTTTTAAATCGTTTGTAGTTTTTACAGGAAAAAAAATTTTTTTTTGGTCCACAGGTTTCGGAGATATCGCTAACGAATCTCAAAAAAACCAAGAACGCAGCAATTTTGAAGCACTAAAAGTACTTTTCCTATAACTAAAAACGATAAAATTGATTGTAGTGAAATTCATTTTTTTTTAGTTCTTATAGTTACTCCGAAAATATAATACATTGTGCGAAAACCAAGCTTTTTTAGCAAATTTGGGTTTTTTCTTTTTGAAATACGTTTTAAATCGTTTGTAGTTTTTCATACGAAAAAAAATTTTTTTTTAGTCCACAGGTTTCGGAGATATCGCTAACGCATCTCAAAAAAACCAAGAACGCAGCAATTGGAAGGACTAAAAGTACTTTTCCTATAACTACAAACGATAAAATTGATTGTAGAGAAATTCATTTTTTTTTAGTTCTTATAGTTACTCCGAAAATATAATACATTGTGCGGAAACCAAGCAATTTAAGCAAATTTGGGTTTTTTCTTTTTGAAATACGTTTTAAATCGTTTGTAGTTTTTCATAGGAAAACAAATTTTTTTTTGGCCCACGCATCTCAAAAAACCAAGAACGCAGCAATTTGGAAGCACTAAAACAACTTTTCCTATAACTACGAACGATGAAATTGATTATAGTGAAATTCATTTTTTTGTAGTTTTTATAGTTACTCCGAAAATATAATACATTGTGCGGAAACCAATCAATTTAAGCAAATTTGGGTTTTTTCTTTTGAAAATACGTTTTAAATCGTTTGTAGTTTTTCACAGGAAAAAAAATTTTTTTTTTGGTCCACAGGTTTCGGAGATATCGCTAACGAATCTCAAAAAAAACAAGAACGCAGCAATTTGGAAGCACTAAAAGTACTTTTCCTATAACTACAAACGGTGAAATTGATTGTAGTGAAATTCATTTTTTTGTAGTTCTTATAGTTACTCCGAAAGTATAATACATTGTGCGGAAACTAAGCAATTTAATTAAATTTGGTTTTTTTCTTTTGAAAATACGTTTTAAATCCTTTGTAGTTTTTCATAAGAAAAAAATTTTGGTCCACCGGTTTCGGAGATATCGCTAACGAATCTCAAAAAAACCAAGAACGCAGCAATTTGGAAGCACTAAAAGTACTTTTCCTATAACTACAAACAATAAAATTGATTGTAGTGAAATTCATTTTTTTTAGTTCTTATAGTTACTCCGAAAATATAATACATTGTGCGGAAACCAAGCTTTTTTAGCAAATTTTGGTTTTTTCTTTTTGAAATACGTTTTAAATCGTTTGTAGTTTTTCAAACGAAAAACAAATTTCTTTTAGTCTACAGGTTTCGGAGATATCGCTAACGCATCTCAAAAAAACCAAGAACGCAGCAATTTGGAAGCACTAAAAGTACTTTTCCTATAACTACAAACGATAAAATTGATTGTAGTGAAATTCATTTTTTTTTAGTTCTTATAGTTACTCCGAAAATATAATACATTGTACGAAAACCAAGCAATTTAAGCAAATTTGGGTTTTTTCTTTTTGAAATACGTTTTAAATCGTTTGTAGTTTTTCATAGGAAAAAAAATTTTTTTTTGGTCCACTTGTTTCGGAGATATCGCTATCGCATCTCAAAAAAACCAAGAACGCAGCAATTTGGAAGCACTAAAAGTACTTTTCCTATAACTACATACGATGAAATTGATTATAGTGAAATTCATTTTTTTGTAGTTTTTATAGTTACTCCGAAAATATAATACATTGTGCGGAAACCAAGAATTTAAGAAATTTGGGTTTTTTCTTTTTCAAATACGTTTTAAATCGTTTGTAGTTTTTCATAGGAAAAAAATTTTGGTCCACCGGTTTC
The DNA here is from genome assembly GCF_040869045.1 of Eurosta solidaginis. Classification (NCBI taxonomy): domain Eukaryota; kingdom Metazoa; phylum Arthropoda; class Insecta; order Diptera; family Tephritidae; genus Eurosta; species Eurosta solidaginis. The sequence continues at coordinate 46,812 of NW_027137183.1, forward strand.
GGAGATATCGCTAACGCATCTCAAAAAAAACCAAGAACGCAGCAATTTGGAAGCACTAAAAGTATTTTTCCTATAACTACAAACGATGAAATTGATTGTAGTGAAATTCATTTTTTTGTAGTTCTTATAGTTACTCCGAAAATATAATACATTGTGCGGAAACCAAGAAATTTAAGCAAATTTGGTTTTTTTCTTTTTGAAATACGTTTTAAATCGTTTGTAGTTTTTCATAGGAAAAAAAATTTTTTTTTTTGGTCCACAGGTTTCCGAGATATCGCTAACGCATCTCAAAAAAAACAAGAACGCAGCAATTTGGAAGCACTAAAAGTACATTTCCTATAACTACAAACGATGCAATTGATTGTAGTGAAATTAATTTTTTTGTAGTTCTTATAGTTACTCCGAAAATATAATACATTGTGCGGAAACCAAGCAATTTAAGCAAATTTGGGTTTTTTCTTTTTGAAATACTTTTTAAATCGTTTGTAGTTTTTCATAGGAAAAAAAATTTTTTTTTGGTCCACAGGTTTCGGAGATATCGCTAACGCATCTCAAAAAAACCAAGAACGCCGCAATTTGGAAGCACTAAAAGTACTTTTCCTATAACTACAAACGATGAAATTGATTGTAGTGAAATTAATTTTTTGTAGTTTTTATAGTTACTCCGAAAATATAATACATTGTGCGGAAACCAAGCAATTTAAGCAAATTTGGGGTTTTTCTTTTTGAAATGTGTTTTAAATCGTTTGTAGTTTTTCATACGAAAAAAAATTTTTTTTTTGGTCCACAGGTTTCGGAAATATCGCTAACGCATCTCAAAAAAACCAAGAACGCAGCAATTTGGAGGCACTAAGAGTACTTTTCCTATAGCTACAAACGATGAAATTGATTGTAGTGAAATTCATTTTTTTGTAGTTCTTATAGTTACTCCGAAAATATAATACATTGGGCGGAAACCAAGCAATTTAATTACATTTGGCTTTTTTCTTTTTGAAATACGTTTTAAATCGTTTTTAGTTTTTCATACGAAAGCAAATTTTTTTTTGGTCCACAGGTTTCGGAGATATCGCTAACGCATCTCAAAAAAACCAAGAACGCAGCAATTTGGAAGCACTAAAAGTACTTTTGCTATAACTACAAACGATGAAATTGATTGTAGTCAAATTCATTTTTTTGTAGTTCTTATAGTTACTCCCAAAATATAATACATTGTGCGGAAACCAAGCAATTTAAGCAAATTTGGGTTTTTTCTTTTTGAAATACGTTTTAAATCGTTTGTAGTTTTTCATACGAAAAAAAAATTTTTTAGTCCAGAGGTTTCGGAGATATCGCTAACGCATCTCAAAAAAACCAAGAACGCAGCAATTTGGAAGCACTAAAAGTACTTTTCCTATAACTACAAACGATGAAATTGATTGTAGTGAAATTCAGTTTTTTGTAGTTTTTATAGTTACTCCGAAAATATAATACATTGTTCGGAAACCAAGCAATTTAAGCAAATTTGGGTTTTTTTGTTTTTGAAATACGTTTTAAATCATTTGTAGTTTTTCATACGAAAAAAAAATTTATTTTTTTGTCCACAGGTTTCGGAGATATCGCTAACGCATCTCAAAAAAAACCAAGAACGCAGCAATTTGGAAGAACTAAAAGTACATTTCCTATAACTACAAACGATGAAATTGATTGTAGTGAAATTAATTTTTTTGTAGTTTTTATAGTTACTCCGAAAATATAATACATTGTGCGGAAACCAAGCAATTTAAGCAAATTTGGGTTTTTTCTTTTTGAAATACGTTTTAAATCGTTTGTAGTTTTTCATAGGAAAAAAAATTTTTATTTGGTCCACATGTTTCGGAGATATCGCTATCGCATCTCAAAAAAACCAAGAACGCAGCAATTTGGAAGCACTAAAAGTACTTTTCCTATAACTACAAACGATGAAATTGATTATAGTGAAATTCATTTTTTTTGCAGTTTTTATAGTTACTCCGAAAATATAATACATTGTGCGGAAACCAAGAATTTAAGAAATTTGGGTTTTTTCTTTTTGAAATACGTTTTAAATCGTTTGTAGTTTTTCATAGGAAAAAAAATTTTGGTCCACCGGTTTCGGAGATATCGCTAACGCATCTCAAAAAAAACCAAGAACGCAGCAATTTGGAAGCACTAAAAGTACTTTTCCTATAACTACAAACGATGAAATTGATTATAGTCAAATTCATTTTTTTGTAGTTCTTATAGTTACTCCGAAAATATAATACATTGTGCGGAAACCAAGAAATTTAAGCAAATTTGGTTTTTTTCTTTTTGAAATACGTTTTAAATCGTTTGTAGTTTTTCATAGGAAAAAAAAATTTTTTTTTGGTCCACAGGTTTCCGAGATATCGCTAACGCATCTCAAAAAAACCAAGAACGCAGTAATTTGGAAGCACTAAAAGTACATTTCCTATAACTACAAACGATGAAATTGATTGTAGTGAAATTAATTTTTTTGTAGTTCTTATAGTTACTCCGAAAATATAATACATTGTGCGGAAACCAAGAATTTAAGCAAATTTGGGTTTTTTCTTTTTGAAATACTTTTTAAATTGTTTGTAGTTTTTCATAGGAAAAAAATTTTTTTTTGGTCCACAGGTTTCGGAGATATCGCTAACGCATCTCAAAAAAACCAAGAACGCCGCAATTTGGAAGCACTAAAAGTACTTTTCCTATAACTACAAACGATGAAATTGATTGTAGTGAAATTAATTTTTTGTAGTTTTTATAGTTACTCCGAAAATATAATACATTGTGCGGAAACCAAGCAATTTAAGCAAATTGGGGTTTTTTTCTTTTTGAAATACGTTTTAAATCGTTTGTAGTTTTTCATAGGAAAAAAAAATTTTTTTTTGGTCCACAGGTTTCGGAGATATCGCTAACGCATCTCAAAAAACCCAAGAACGCAGCAATTTGGAAGCACTAAAAGTACATGTCCTATAACTACAAACGATGAAATTGATTGTAGTGAAATTCATTTTTTTGTAGTTCTTATAGTTACTCCGAAAATATAATACATTGTGCGGAAACCAAGCAATTTAATTAAATTAGTTTTTTTTCTTTTGAAAATACGTTTTAAATCGTTTTTAGTTTTTCATACGAAAAAAAAAATTTTTTTTGGTCCACAGGTTTCGGATATATCGCTAACGCGTCTCAAAAAAACCAAGAACGTAGCAATTTGCTACTTTTCCTATAAAAACAAACGATGAAATTGATTGTAGTGAAATTAATTTTTTGTAGTTTTTATAGTTACTCCGAAAATATAATACATTGTGCGGAAACCAAGCAATTTAAGCAAATTTGGGTTTTTCTTTTTGAAATGTGTTTTAAATCGTTTGTAGTTTTTCATACGAAAAAAAATTTTTTTTTTGGTCCACAGGTTTCGGAGATATCGCTAACGCATCTCAAAAAAACCAAGAACGCAGCAATTTGGAAGCACTAAGAATACTTTTCCTATAGCTACAAACGATGAAATTGATTGTAGTGAAATTCATTTTTTTGTAGTTCTTATAGTTACTCCGAAAATATAATACATTGGGCGGAAACCAAGCAATTTAATTACATTTGGCTTTTTTCTTTTTGAAATACGTTTTAAATCGTTTTTAGTTTTTCATACGAAAGCAAATTTTTTTTTGGTCCACAGGTTTCGGAGATATCGCTAACGCATCTCAAAAAAACCAAGAACGCAGCAATTTGGAAGCACTAAAAGTACTTTTCCTATAACTACAAACGATGAAATTGATTGTAGTCAAATTCATTTTTTTGTAGTTCTTATAGTTACTCCGAAAATATTATACATTGTGCGGAAACCAAGCAATTTAAGCAAATTTGGGTTTTTTTCTTTTTGAAATACGTTTTAAATCGTTTGTAGTTTTTCATACGAAAAAAAAAATTTTTTAGTCCAGAGGTTTCGGAGATATCGCTAACGCATCTCAAAAAAACCAAGAACGCAGCAATTTGGAAGCACTAAAAGTACTTTTCCTATAACTACAAACGATGAAATTGATTGTAGTGAAATTCATTTTTTTGTAGTTTTTATAGTTACTCCGAAAATATAATACATTGTGCGGAAACCAAGCAATTTAAGCAAATTTGGGTTTTTTGTTTTTGAAATACGTTTTAAATCATTTGTAGTTTTTCATTCGAAAAAAAAAATTTTTTTTTTGCTCCACAGGTTTCGGAAATATCGCTAACGCATCTCAAAAAACCAAGAACGCAGCAATTTGGAAGAACTAAAAGTACATTTCCTATAACTACAAACGATGAAATTGATTGTAGTGAAATTCATATTTTTGTAGTTTTTATAGTTACTCCGAAAATATAATACATTGTGCGGAAACCAAGCAATTTAAGCAAATTTGGGTTTTTTCATTTTGAAATGCGTTTTAAATCGTTTGTAGTTTTTCATAGGAAAAAAAATTTTTTTTTTGGTCCACAGGTTTCGGAGATATCGCTAACGCATCTCAAAAAAACCAAGAACGCAGCAATTTGGAAGCACTAAAAGTACATTTCCTATAACTACAAACGATGAAATTGATTGTAGTGAAATTCACTTTTTTGTAGTTCTTATAGTTACTCCGAAAATATAATACATTGTGCGGAAACCAAGCAATTTAAGCAAATTTGGGTTTTTTCTTTTTGAAATGCGTTTTAAATCGTTTGCTGTTTTTCATAGGAAAAAACATTTTTTTTTGGTCCACAGGTTTCGGAGATATCGCTAACGCATCTCAAAAAAACCAAGAACGCCGCAATTTGGAAGCACTAAAAGTACATTTCCTATAACTACAAATGATGAAATTGATTGTAGTGAAATTCATTTTTTTGTAGTTCTTATAGTTACTCCGAAAATATAATACATTGTGCGGAAACCAAGCAATTTAAGTCAATTTGGTTTTTTTGTTTTTGAAATACGTTTTAAATCGTTTGTAGTTTTTCATACGAAAAAAAATTTTTTTTTTGGTCCACAGGTTTCGGAGATATCGCTAACGCATCTCAAAAAAACCAAGAACGCAGCAATTTGGAAGCACTAAAAGTACTTTTCCTATAACTACAAACGATGAAATTGATTGTAGTGAAATTTACTTTTTTGTAGTTTCTATAGTTACTCCGAAAATATAATACATTGTGCGGAAACCAAGCAATTTAAGCAAATTTGGGTTTTTTCTTTCATGCAAAAAAAAATTTTTTTTTGGTATACAGGTTTCGGAGATATCGCTAACGCATCTCAAAAAACGCAAGAACGCAGCAATTTGGAAGCACTAAAAGTACTTTTCCTATAACAACAAACGATGAAATTGATTGTAGTGAAATTCATTTTTTTTGTAGTTTTTATAGTTACTCCGAAAATGTAATACATTTTGCGGAAACCAAGCAATTTAAGCAAATTTGGGTTTTTTCTTTTTAAATACGTTTGAAATCGTTTGTAGTTTTTAATACGAAAAACAATTTTTTTTTTGGTCCACAGGTTTCGGAGATATCTCTAACTCATCTCAAAAAAACCAAGAACGCAGCAATTTGGAAGCACTAAAAGTACTTTTCCTATAACTACAAACGATGAAATTGTTTGTACTGAAATTCATTTTTTTTTAGTTTTTATAGTTACTCCGAAAATATAATACATTGTGCGGAAACCAAGCAATTTAAGCAAATTTGGGTTTTTTCTTTCTGAAATACGTTTTAAATCGTTTGTAGTTTTTCATAGGAAAAAGATTTTTTTTTTGGTCCACAGGTTTCGGAGATATCGCTAACGCATCTCAAAAAAAACCAAGAACGCAGCAATTTGGAAGCACTAAAAGTACTTTTCCTATCAAATTCCTTTTTTTGTAGTTCTTATAGTTACTCCGAAAATATAATACATTGTGCGGAAACCAAGCAATTTAAGCAAATTTGGGGTTTTTCCTTTTGAAATGTGTTTTAAATCGTTTGTAGTTTTTCATACGAAAAAAAATTTTTTTTTTGTTCCACAGGTTTTGGAGATATCGCTAACGCATCTCAAAAAAACCAAGAACGCAGCAATTTGGAAGCACTAAGAGTACTTTTCCTATAACTACAAACGATAAAATTGATTGTAGTGAAATTCATTTTTTTTAGTTCTTATAGTTACTCCGAAAATATAATACATTGTGCGGTAACCAAGCAATTTAATTAAATTTGGCTTTTTTCTTTTTGAAATACGTTTTAAATCGTTTTTAGTTTTTCATACGAAAACAAATTTTTTTTGGTTCCCAGGTTTCGGAGATATCGCTAACGCATCTCAAAAAAACTAAGAACGTAGCAATTTGGAAGCACTAAAAGTACTTTTCCTATAACTACAAACGATGAAATTGATTGTAGTCAAATTCCTTTTTTTGTAGTTCTTATAGTTACTCCGAAAATATAATACATTGTGCGGAAACCAAGCAATTTAAGCAAATTCGGGTTTTTTCTTTTTGAAACACGTTTTAAATCGTTTGTAGTTTTTCATACGAAAAAAAAATTTTTTTAGTCCACGGGTTTCGGAGATATCGCTAACGCATCTCAAAAAAACCAAGAACGCAGCAATTTGGAAGCACTAAGAGTACTTTTCCTATAACTACAGACGATGAAATTGATTGTAGTGAAATTCATTTTTTTGTAGTTTTTATAGTTACTCCGAAAATATAATACATTGTGCGGAAACCTAGCAATATAAGAAAATTTGGGTTTTTTCTTTTTGAAATACGTTTTAAATCGTTTGTAGTTTTTCATACGAAAAAAAATTTTTTTTCGGAGATATCGCTACCGCATCTCAAAAAAACCAAGAACGCAGCAATTTGGAAGCACTAAAAGTACATTTCCTATAACTACAAACGATGAAATTGATTGTAGTGAAATTCATTTTTTTGTAGTTTTTATAGTTACTCCGAAAATATAATACATTGTGCGGAAACCAAGCAATTTAAGAAAATTTGGGTTTTTTCATTTTGAAATGCGTTTTAAATCGTTTGTAGTTTTTCATAGGAAAAAAAATTTTTTTTTTGGTCCACAGGTTTCGGAGATATCGCTAACGCATCTCAAAAAAACTAAGAACGCAGCAATTTGGAAGCACTAAAAGTACATTTCCTATAACTACAAACGATGAAATTGATTGTAGTGAAATTCATTTTTTTGTAGTTCTTATAGTTACTCCGAAAATATAATACATTGTGCGGAAACCAAGCAATTTAAGCAAATTTGGGTTTTTTCTTTTTGAAATGCGTTTTAAATCGTTTGCTGTTTTTCATAGGAAAAAACATTTTTTTTTGGTCCACAGGTTTCGGAGATATCGCTAACGCATCTCAAAAAAACCAAGAACGCCGCAATTTGGAAGCACTAAAAGTACATTTCCTATAACTACAAATGATGAAATTGATTGTAGTGAAATTCATTTTTTTGTAGTTCTTATAGTTACTCCGAAAATATAATACATTGTGCGGAAACCAAGCAATTTAAGTCAATTTGGTTTTTTTGTTTTTGAAATACGTTTTAAATCGTTTGTAGTTTTTCATACGAAAAAAAATTTTTTTTTTGGTCCACAGGTTTCGGAGATATCGCTAACGCATCTCAAAAAAACTAAGAACGCAGCAATTTGGAAGCACTAAAAGTACATTTCCTATAACTACAAACGATGAAATTGATTGTAGTGAAATTCATTTTTTTGTAGTTCTTATAGTTACTCCGAAAATATAATACATTGTGCGGAAACCAAGCAATTTAAGCAAATTTGGGTTTTTTCTTTTTGAAATGCGTTTTAAATCGTTTGCTGTTTTTCATAGGAAAAAACATTTTTTTTTGGTCCACAGGTTTCGGAGATATCGCTAACGCATCTCAAAAAAACCAAGAACGCCGCAATTTGGAAGCACTAAAAGTACATTTCCTATAACTACAAACGATGAAATTGATTGTATTGAAATTAACTTTTTTGTAGTTTCTATAGTTACTCCGAAAATATAATACATTGTGCGGAAACCAAGCAATTTAAGCAAATTTGGGTTTTTTCTTTCATGCAAAAAAAAATTTTTTTTTGGTATACAGGTTTCGGAGATATCGCTAACGCATCTCAAAAAACGCAAGAACGCAGCAATTTGGAAGCACTAAAAGTACTTTTCCTATAACAACAAACGATGAAATTGATTGTAGTGAAATTCATTTTTTTTGTAGTTTTTATAGTTACTCCGAAAATGTAATACATTTTGCGGAAACCAAGCAATTTAAGCAAATTTGGGTTTTTTCTTTTTAAATACGTTTGAAATCGTTTGTAGTTTTTAATACGAAAAACAATTTTTTTTTTGGTCCACAGGTTTCGGAGATATCTCTAACTCATCTCAAAAAAACCAAGAACGCAGCAATTTGGAAGCACTAAAAGTACTTTTCCTATAACTACAAACGATGAAATTGTTTGTACTGAAATTCATTTTTTTTTAGTTTTTATAGTTACTCCGAAAATATAATACATTGTGCGGAAACCAAGCAATTTAAGCAAATTTGGGTTTTTTCTTTCTGAAATACGTTTTAAATCGTTTGTAGTTTTTCATAGGAAAAAGATTTTTTTTTTGGTCCACAGGTTTCGGAGATATCTCTAACTCATCTCAAAAAAAACCAAGAACGCAGCAATTTGGAAGCACTAAAAGTACTTTTCCTATAACTACAAACAATGAAATTGATTGTAGTCAAATTCCTTTTTTTGTAGTTCTTATAGTTACTCCGAAAATATAATACATTGTGCGGAAACCAAGCAATTTAAGCAAATTTGGGGTTTTTCTTTATGAAATGTGTTTTAAATCGTTTGTAGTTTTTCATACGAAAAAAAATTTTTTTTTTGTTCCACAGGTTTTGGAGATATCGCTAACGCATCTCAAAAAAACCAAGAACGCAGCAATTTGGAAGCACTAAGAGTACTTTTCCTATAACTACAAACGATAAAATTGATTGTAGTGAAATTCATTTTTTTTAGTTCTTATAGTTACTCCGAAAATATAATACATTGTGCGGTAACCAAGCAATTTAATTAAATTTGGCTTTTTTCTTTTTGAAATACGTTTTAAATCGTTTTTAGTTTTTCATACGAAAACAAATTTTTTTTGGTTCCCAGGTTTCGGAGATATCGCTAACGCATCTCAAAAAAACTAAGAACGTAGCAATTTGGAAGCACTAAAAGTACTTTTCCTATAACTACAAACGATGAAATTGATTGTAGTCAAATTCCTTTTTTTGTAGTTCTTATAGTTACTCCGAAAATATAATACATTGTGCGGAAACCAAGCAATTTAAGCAAATTCGGGTTTTTTCTTTTTGAAACACGTTTTAAATCGTTTGTAGTTTTTCATACGAAAAAAAAATTTTTTTAGTCCACGGGTTTCGGAGATATCGCTAACGCATCTCAAAAAAACCAAGAACGCAGCAATTTGGAAGCACTAAAAGTACTTTTCCTATAACTACAGACGATGAAATTGATTGTAGTGAAATTCATTTTTTTGTAGTTTTTATAGTTACTCCGAAAATATAATACATTGTGCGGAAACCTAGCAATATAAGAAAATTTGGGTTTTTTCTTTTTGAAATACGTTTTAAATCGTTTGTAGTTTTTCATACGAAAAAAAATTTTTTTTCGGAGATATCGCTACCGCATCTCAAAAAAACCAAGAACGCAGCAATTTGGAAGCACTAAAAGTACATTTCCTATAACTACAAACGATGAAATTGATTGTAGTGAAATTCATTTTTTTGTAGTTTTTATAGTTACTCCGAAAATATAATACATTGTGCGGAAACCAAGCAATTTAAGAAAATTTGGGTTTTTTCATTTTGAAATGCGTTTTAAATCGTTTGTAGTTTTTCATAGGAAAAAAAATTTTTTTTTTGGTCCACAGGTTTCGGAGATATCGCTAACGCATCTCAAAAAAACCAAGAACGCAGCAATTTGGAAGCACCAAAAGTACTTTTCTTATAACAACAAACGATGAAATTGATTGTAGTGAAATTCATTTTTTTTGTAGTTTTTATAGTTACTCCGAAAATGTAATACACTTTGCGGAAACAAAGCAATTTAAGCAAATTTGGGTTTTTTCCTTTTTGAAATACGTTTGAAATCGTTTGTAGTTTTTCATACGAAAAACAATTTTTTTTTTTTTTGTCCTCAGGTTTCGGAGATATCGCTAACGCATCTCAAAAAACCAAGAACGCAGCAATTTGGAAGCACTAAAAGTACTTTTCCTATAACTACAAACGATGAAATTGATTGTAGTGAAATTCATTTTTTTGTAGTTTTTATAGTTACTCCGAAAATATAATACATTGTGCGGAAACCTAGCAATATAAGAAAATTTGGGTTTTTTCTTTTTGAAATACGTTTTAAATCGTTTGTAGTTTTTCCTACGAAAAAAAATTTTTTTTCGGAGATATCGCTACCGCATCTCAAAAAAACCAAGAACGCAGCAATTTGGAAGCACTAAAAGTACATTTCCTATAACTACAAACGATGAAATTGATTGTAGTGAAATTCATTTTTTTGTAGTTCTTATAGTTACTCCGAAAATATAATACATTTTGCGGAAAACAAGCAATTTAAGTCAATTTGGGTTTTTTGTTTTTGAAATACGTTTTAAATCGTTTGTAGTTTTTCATACGAACAAAAAATTTTTTTTTGGTCCACAGGTTTCGGAGATATCGCTAACGCATCTCAAAAAAACCAAGAACGCAGCAATTTGGAAGCACCAAAAGTACTTTTCTTATAACTACAAACGATGAAATTGATTGTAGTGAAATTCATTTTTTTGTAGTTTTTATAGTTACTCCGAAAATATAATACATTGTGCGGAAACCAAGCAATTTAAGCAAATTTGGGTTTTTTCTTTTTGAAACACGTTTTAAATCGTTTGTAGTTTTTCATGCGAAAAACAATTTTTTTTTTGGTCCTCAAAAACAAATTTTTTTTGGTATACAGGTTTCGGAGATATCGCTAACGCATCTCAAAAAAACCAAGAACGCAGCAATTTGGAAGCATTAAAAGTACTTTTCCTATAACAACAAACGATGAAATTGATTGTAGTGAAATTCATTTTTTTTGTAGTTTTTATAGTTACTCCGAAAATGTAATACACTTTGCGGAAACAAAGCAATTTAAGCAAATTTGGGTTTTTTTCCTTTTTGAAATACGTTTGAAATCGTTTGTAGTTTTTCATACGAAAAACAATTTTTTTTTTTTTGTCCTCAGGTTTCGGAGATATCGCTAACGCATCTCAAAAAAACCAAGAACGCAGCAATTTGGAAGCACTAAAAGTACTTTTCCTATAACTACAAACGATGAAATTGTTTGTACTGAAATTCATTTTTTTGTAGTTTTTATAGTTACTCCGAATATAAAATACATTGTGCGGAAACCAAGCAATTTAAATAAATTTGGGTTTTTTCTTTCTGAAATACGTTTTAAATCGTTTGTAGTTTTTCATAGGAAAAACAATTTTTTTTTTTGGTCCACAGGTTTCGGAGATATCGCTAACGCATCTCAAAAAAGACCAAGAACGCAGCAATTTGGAAGCACTAAAAGTACTTTTCCTATAACTACAGACGATGAAATTGATTGTAGTGAAATTCATTTTTTTGTAGTTTTGCGGAAACCAACCAATTTACGCAAATTTGGGTTTTTTCTTTTTGAAATACGTTTTAAATCGTTTGTAGTTTTTCATACGAAAAAAAATTTTTTTTTGGTCCACAGGTTTCGGAGATATCGCTAACGCATCTCAAAAAAACCACGAACGCAGCAATTTGGAAGCACTAAAAGTACATTTCCTATAACTACAAACGATGAAATTGATTGTAGTGAAATTCATTTTTTTGTAGTTTTTATAGTTACTCCGAAAATATAATACATTGTGCGGAAGCCAAGCAATTTAAGAAAATTTGGGTTTTTTCATTTTGAAATGCGTTCTAAATCGTTTGTAGTTTTTCATAGGAAAAAATTTTTTTTTTTGGTCCACAGGTTTCGGGGATATCGCTAACGCATCTCAAAAAAACCAAGAACGGAGCAATTTGGAAGCACTAAAAGTACATTTCCTATAACTACAAACGATAAAATTGATTGTAGTGAAATTCATTTTTTTGTAGTTTTTATAGTTACTCCGAAAATATAATACATTGTGCGGAAACCAAGCAATTTAAGCAAATTTGGGTTTTTTCTTTATGAAATGCGTTTTAAATCGTTTGCAGTTTTTCATAGGGCAAAATTTTTTTTTTGGTCCACAGGTTTCGGAGATATCGCTAACGCATCTCCAAAAACCAAGAACGCCGCAATTTGGAAGCACTAAAAGTACATTTCCTATAACTACAAATGATGAAATTGATTGTAGTGAAATTCATTTTTTTGTAGTTCTTATAGTTACTCCGAAAATATAATACATTTTGCGGAAACCAAGCAATTTAAGTCAATTTGGGGTTTTTGTTTTTGAAATACGTTTTAAATCGTTTGTCGTTTTTCATACGAAAAAAAATTTTTTTTTGGTCCACATGTTTCGGAGATATCGCTAATGCATCTCAAAAAAACCAAGAACGCAGCAATTTGGAAGCACTAAAAGTACTTTTTCTATAACTACACACGATGAAATTGATTGTAGTGAAATTCATTTTTTTTGTAGTTTTTATAGTTACTCCGAAAATATAATACATTGTGCGGAAACCAAGCAATTTAAGCAAATTTGGGTTTTTTTCTTTTTGAAACACGTTTTAAATCGTTTGTAGTTTTTCATGCGAAAAAAAAATTTTTTTTTTCTATAGAGGTTTCGGAGATATCGCTAACGCATCTCAAAAAAACCAAGAACGCAGCAATTTGGAAGCACTAAAAGTACTTTTTCTATAACTACACACGATGAAATTGATTGTAGTGAAATTCATTTTTTTTGTAGTTTTTATAGTTACTCCGAAAATATAATACATTTTACGGAAACCAAGCAATTTAAGCAAATTTGGGTTTTTTCTTTTTGTAGTTTTTCATACGAAAAAAAAAATTTTTTTTTTTTGGTCCACAGGTTTCGGAGAAGCACTAAAAGTACTTTTCCTATAACTACAAACGATGAAATTGTTTGTACTGAAATTAATTTTTTTGTAGTTTTTATAGTTACTCCGAAAATATAATACATTGTGCGGAAACCAAGCAATTTAAGCAAATTTGGGTTTTTTCTTTCTGTAATACGTTTTAAATCGTTTGTAGTTTTTCATAGGAAAAAAATTTTTTTTGGTCCACAGGTTTCGGAGATATCGCTAACGCATCTCAAAAAAACCAAGAACGCCGCAATTTCGAAGCACTAAAAGTACATTTCCTATAACTACAAACGATGAAATTGATTGTAGTGAAATTCATTTTTTTGTAGTTCTTATAGTTACTCCGAAAATATAATACATTGTGCGGAAACCAAGCAATTTAAGTAAATTTGGTTTTTTTGTTTTTGAAATACGTTTTAAATCGTTTGTAGTTTTTCATACGAAAAAAAATTTTTTTTGGTCCACAGGTTTCGGAGATATCGCTAACGCATCTCAAAAAAACCTAGAACGCAGCAATTTGGAAGCACTAAAAGTACATTTCCTATAAATACAAACGATGAAATTGATTGTAGTGAAATTCATTTTTTTGTAGTTTTTATAGTTACTCCGAAAATATAATACATTGTGCGGAAACCAAGCAATTTAAGCAAATTTGGCTTTTTTCTTTTTGAAATGTGTTTTAAATCGTTTGTAGTTTTTCATAAGAAAAAAAATTTTTTTTTGTCCACAGGTTTCGGAGATAACGCTAACGCATCTCAAAAAAACCAAGAACGCCGCAATTTGGAAGCACTAAAAGTACATTTCATATAACTACAAACGATGAAATTGATTGTAGTGAAATTCATTTTTTTATAGTTCTTATAGTTACTCCGAAAATATAATACATTGTGCGGAAACCAAGCAATTTAAGTAACTTTGGTTTTTTTGTTTTTGAAATACGTTTTAAATCGTTTTTAGTTTTTCATACGAAAAAAATTTTTTTTTTTGGTCCACAGGTTTCGGAGATATCGCTAACGCATCTCAAAAAAAACAAGAACCCAGCAATTGGAAGCACTAAGAGTACTTTTCCTATAACTACAAACGATGAAATTGATTGTAGTGAAATTCATTTTTTTGTAGTTCTTATAGTAACTCCGAAAATATAGTACATTGTGCGGAAACCAAGCAATTTAATTAAATTTGGCTTTTTTCTTTTTGAAATACGTATTAAATCGTTTTTAGTTTTTCATACGAAAACAAATTTTTTTTTGGTCCACAGGTTTCGGAGATATCGCTAACGCATCTCAAAAAAACCAAGAACGCAGCAATTTGGAAGCACTAAAAGTACTTTTCCTATAACTACAAACGATGAAATTGATTGTAGTCAAATTCATTTTTTTGGTAGTTCTTATAGTTACTCCGAAAATATAGTACATTGTGCGGAAACCAAGCAATTTAAGCAAATTTGGGTTTTTTCTTTTTGAAATACGTTTTAAATCGTTTGTAGTTTTTCATACGAAAAAAAATCTTTTTTAGTCCATAGGTTTCGGAGATATCGCTAACGCATCTCAAAAAAACCAAGAACGCCGCAATTTGGAAGCACTAAAAGTACATTTCCTATAACTACAAACGATGAAATTGATTGTAGTGAAATTCATTTTTTTGTAGTTCTTATAGTTACTCCGAAAATATAATACATTGTGCGGAAACCAAGCAATTTAAGTAAATTTGGTTTTTTTGTTTTTGAAATACGTTTTAAATCGTTTGTAGTTTTTCATACGAAAAAAAAAATTTTTTTTGTCCACAGGTTTCGGAGATATCGCTAACGCATCTCAAAAAAACCAAGAACGCAGCAATTTGGAAGCACTAAAAGTACTTTTCCTATAACTACAAACGATGAAATTGATTGTAGTGAAATTCATTTTTTTGTAGTTTTTATAGTTACTCCGAAAATATAATACATTGTGCGGAAACCAAGCAATTTAAGCAAATTTGGGTTTTTTCTTTTTGAAACACGTTTTAAATCGTTTGTAGTTTTTCATGCGAAAAACAATTTTTTTTTTTGGTCCTCAAAAACAAATTTTTTTTGGTATACAGGTTTCGGAGATATCGCTAACGCATCTCAAAAAAACCAAGAACGCAGCAATTTGGAAGCATTAAAAGTACTTTTCCTATAACAACAAACGATGAAATTGATTGTAGTGAAATTCATTTTTTTTGTAGTTTTTATAGTTACTCCGAAAATGTAATACACTTTGCGGAAACAAAGCAATTTAAGCAAATTTGGGTTTTTTCCTTTTTGAAATACGTTTGAAATCGTTTGTAGTTTTTCATACGAAAAACAATTTTTTTTTTTTTTTGTCCTCAGGTTTCGGAGATATCGCTAACGCATCTCAAAAAAACCAAGAACGCAGCAATTTGGAAGCACTAAAAGTACTTTTCCTATAACTACAAACGATGAAATTGTTTGTACTGAAATTCATTTTTTTGTAGTTTTTATAGTTACTCCGAATATAAAATACATTGTGCGGAAACCAAGCAATTTAAATAAATTTGGGTTTTTTCTTTCTGAAATACGTTTTAAATCGTTTGTAGTTTTTCATAGGAAAAACAATTTTTTTTTTTGGTCCACAGGTTTCGGAGATATCGCTAACGCATCTCAAAAAAGACCAAGAACGCAGCAATTTGGAAGCACTAAAAGTACTTTTCCTATAACTACAGACGATGAAATTGATTGTAGTGAAATTCATTTTTTTTGTAGTTTTGCGGAAACCAACCAATTTACGCAAATTTGGGTTTTTTCTTTTTGAAATACGTTTTAAATCGTTTGTAGTTTTTCATACGAAAAAAAATTTTTTTTTGGTCCACAGGTTTCGGAGATATCGCTAACGCATCTCAAAAAAACCACGAACGCAGCAATTTGGAAGCACTAAAAGTACATTTCCTATAACTACAAACGATGAAATTGATTGTAGTGAAATTCATTTTTTTGTAGTTTTTATAGTTACTCCGAAAATATAATACATTGTGCGGAAGCCAAGCAATTTAAGAAAATTTGGGTTTTTTCATTTTGAAATGCGTTCTAAATCGTTTGTAGTTTTTCATAGGAAAAAATTTTTTTTTTTGGTCCACAGGTTTCGGGGATATCGCTAACGCATCTCAAAAAAACCAAGAACGGAGCAATTTGGAAGCACTAAAAGTACATTTCCTATAACTACAAACGATAAAATTGATTGTAGTGAAATTCATTTTTTTGTAGTTTTTATAGTTACTCCGAAAATATAATACATTGTGCGGAAACCAAGCAATTTAAGCAAATTTGGGTTTTTTCTTTATGAAATGCGTTTTAAATCGTTTGCAGTTTTTCATAGGGCAAAATTTTTTTTTTGGTCCACAGGTTTCGGAGATATCGCTAACGCATCTCCAAAAACCAAGAACGCCGCAATTTGGAAGCACTAAAAGTACATTTCCTATAACTACAAATGATGAAATTGATTGTAGTGAAATTCATTTTTTTGTAGTTCTTATAGTTACTCCGAAAATATAATACATTTTGCGGAAACCAAGCAATTTAAGTCAATTTGGGGTTTTTGTTTTTGAAATACGTTTTAAATCGTTTGTCGTTTTTCATACGAAAAAAAATTTTTTTTTGGTCCACATGTTTCGGAGATATCGCTAATGCATCTCAAAAAAACCAAGAACGCAGCAATTTGGAAGCACTAAAAGTACTTTTTCTATAACTACACACGATGAAATTGATTGTAGTGAAATTCATTTTTTTTGTAGTTTTTATAGTTACTCCGAAAATATAATACATTGTGCGGAAACCAAGCAATTTAAGCAAATTTGGGTTTTTTTCTTTTTGAAACACGTTTTAAATCGTTTGTAGTTTTTCATGCGAAAAAAAAATTTTTTTTTTCTATAGAGGTTTCGGAGATATCGCTAACGCATCTCAAAAAAACCAAGAACGCAGCAATTTGGAAGCACTAAAAGTACTTTTTCTATAACTACACACGATGAAATTGATTGTAGTGAAATTCATTTTTTTTTGTAGTTTTTATAGTTACTCCGAAAATATAATACATTTTACGGAAACCAAGCAATTTAAGCAAATTTGGGTTTTTTCTTTTTGTAGTTTTTCATACGAAAAAAAAAATTTTTTTTTTTTTGGTCCACAGGTTTCGGAGAAGCACTAAAAGTACTTTTCCTATAACTACAAACGATGAAATTGTTTGTACTGAAATTAATTTTTTTGTAGTTTTTATAGTTACTCCGAAAATATAATACATTGTGCGGAAACCAAGCAATTTAAGCAAATTTGGGTTTTTTCTTTCTGTAATACGTTTTAAATCGTTTGTAGTTTTTCATAGGAAAAAAATTTTTTTTGGTCCACAGGTTTCGGAGATATCGCTAACGCATCTCAAAAAAACCAAGAACGCCGCAATTTCGAAGCACTAAAAGTACATTTCCTATAACTACAAACGATGAAATTGATTGTAGTGAAATTCATTTTTTTGTAGTTCTTATAGTTACTCCGAAAATATAATACATTGTGCGGAAACCAAGCAATTTAAGTAAATTTGGTTTTTTTGTTTTTGAAATACGTTTTAAATCGTTTGTAGTTTTTCATACGAAAAAAAATTTTTTTTGGTCCACAGGTTTCGGAGATATCGCTAACGCATCTCAAAAAAACCTAGAACGCAGCAATTTGGAAGCACTAAAAGTACATTTCCTATAAATACAAACGATGAAATTGATTGTAGTGAAATTCATTTTTTTGTAGTTTTTATAGTTACTCCGAAAATATAATACATTGTGCGGAAACCAAGCAATTTAAGCAAATTTGGCTTTTTTCTTTTTGAAATGTGTTTTAAATCGTTTGTAGTTTTTCATAAGAAAAAAAATTTTTTTTTGTCCACAGGTTTCGGAGATAACGCTAACGCATCTCAAAAAAACCAAGAACGCCGCAATTTGGAAGCACTAAAAGTACATTTCATATAACTACAAACGATGAAATTGATTGTAGTGAAATTCATTTTTTTATAGTTCTTATAGTTACTCCGAAAATATAATACATTGTGCGGAAACCAAGCAATTTAAGTAACTTTGGTTTTTTTGTTTTTGAAATACGTTTTAAATCGTTTTTAGTTTTTCATACGAAAAAAATTTTTTTTTTTGGTCCACAGGTTTCGGAGATATCGCTAACGCATCTCAAAAAAAACAAGAACCCAGCAATTGGAAGCACTAAGAGTACTTTTCCTATAACTACAAACGATGAAATTGATTGTAGTGAAATTCATTTTTTTGTAGTTCTTATAGTAACTCCGAAAATATAGTACATTGTGCGGAAACCAAGCAATTTAATTAAATTTGGCTTTTTTCTTTTTGAAATACGTATTAAATCGTTTTTAGTTTTTCATACGAAAACAAATTTTTTTTTGGTCCACAGGTTTCGGAGATATCGCTAACGCATCTCAAAAAAACCAAGAACGCAGCAATTTGGAAGCACTAAAAGTACTTTTCCTATAACTACAAACGATGAAATTGATTGTAGTCAAATTCATTTTTTTGGTAGTTCTTATAGTTACTCCGAAAATATAGTACATTGTGCGGAAACCAAGCAATTTAAGCAAATTTGGGTTTTTTCTTTTTGAAATACGTTTTAAATCGTTTGTAGTTTTTCATACGAAAAAAAATCTTTTTTAGTCCATAGGTTTCGGAGATATCGCTAACGCATCTCAAAAAAACCAAGAACGCCGCAATTTGGAAGCACTAAAAGTACATTTCCTATAACTACAAACGATGAAATTGATTGTAGTGAAATTCATTTTTTTGTAGTTCTTATAGTTACTCCGAAAATATAATACATTGTGCGGAAACCAAGCAATTTAAGTAAATTTGGTTTTTTTGTTTTTGAAATACGTTTTAAATCGTTTGTAGTTTTTCATACGAAAAAAAAAATTTTTTTTGTCCACAGGTTTCGGAGATATCGCTAACGCATCTCAAAAAAACCAAGAACGCAGCAATTTGGAAGCACTAAAAGTACTTTTCCTATAACTACAAACGATGAAATTGATTGTAGTGAAATTCATTTTTATTTAGTTTTTATAGTTACTCCGAAAATATAATACATTGTGCGGGAACCAAGCAATTTAAGAAAATTTGGGTTTTTTTCTTTTTGAAATACGTTTTAAATCGTTTGTAGTTTTTCATACGAAAAAAAAATTTTTTTTGGTCCACAGGTTTCGGAGATATCGCTAACGCATCTCAAAAAACCAAGAACGCAGCAATTTGGAAGCACTAAAAGTACATTTCCTATAACTACAAACGATGAAATTGATTGTAGTGAAATTCATTTTTTTGTAGTTTTTATAGTTACTCCGAAAATATAATACATTGTGCGGAAACCAAGCAATTTAAGCAAATTTGGGTTTTTTCATTTTGAAATGCGTTTTAAATCGTTTGTAGTTTTTCATAGGAAAAAAAAATTTTTTTTTGGTCCACAGGTTTCGGAGATATCGCTAAAGCATCTCAAAAAAACCAAGAACGCAGCAATTTGGAAGCACTAAAAGTACATTTCCTATAACTACAAACGATGAAATTGATTGTAGTGGAATTCATTTTTTTGTAGTTCTTATAGTTACTCCGAAAATATAATACATTGTGCGGAACCCAAGTAATTTAAGTAAATTTGGTTTTTTTGTTTTTGAAATACGTTTTAAATCGTTTGTAGTTTTTCATACGAAAAAAAATTTTTTTTTTGGTCCACAGGTTTCGAAGAAATCGCTAACGCATCTCAAAAAAACCAAGAACGCAGCAATATGGAAGCACTAAAAGTACTTTTCCTATAACTGCAAACGATGAAATTGATTGTATTGAAATTAATTTTTTTGTAGTTCTTATAGTTACTCCGAAAATATAATACATTGTGCGGAAACCAAGCAATTTAAGCAAATTTGGGTTTTTTTCTTTTTGAAACACGTTTTAAATCGTTTGTAGTTTTTCATGCGAAAAAAAATTTTTTTTTTGGTATACAGGTTTCGGAGATATCGCTAACGCATCTCAAAAAAACCAAGAACGCAGCAATTTGGAAGCACTAAAAGTACTTTTCCTATAACTACAAACGACGAAATTGATTGTAGTGAAATTCATTTTTTTGTAGTTCTTATAGTTACTCCGAAAATATAATACATTGTGCGGAAACCAAGCAATTTAAGCAAATTTGGGTTTTTTCTTTTTGAAACACGTTTTAAATCGTTTGTAGTTTTTCATGCGAAAAAAATTTTTTTTTTTGGTATACAGGTTTCGGAGATATCGCTAACGCATCTCAAAAAAACCAAGAACGCAGCAATTTGGAAGCACTAAAAGTACTTTTCCTATAGCAACAAACGATGAAATTGATTGTAGTGAAATTCATTTTTTTTGTAGTTTTTATAGTTACTCCGAAAATATAATACATTTTGCGGAAGCCAAGCAATTTAAGCAAATTTGGGTTTTTTCTTTTTGAAATACGTTTGAAATCGTTTGTAGTTTTTCATACGAAAAAAAATTTTTTTCTGTCCACAGGTTTCGGAGATATCGCTAACGCATCTCAAAAAACCAAGAAGGCGCAATTTGGAAGCACTAAAGTACATTTCCTATAAATACAAACGATGAAATTGATTGTAGTGAAATTCATTTTTTTGTAGTTCTTATAGTTACTCCGAAAATATAATACATTGTGCGGAAACCTAGCAATTTAAGCAAATTTGGGTTTTTTCTTTTTGAAATGTGTTTTAAATCGTTTGTAGTTTTTCATACGAAAAAAAATTTTTTTTTTGGTCCACAGGTTTCGGAGATATCGCTAATGCATCTCAAAAAACCAAGAACGCAGCAATTTGGAAGCACTAAAAGTACTTTTCCTATAACTACAAACGATGAAATTGATTGTAGTGAAATTCATTTTTTTTGTAGTTTTTATAGTTACTCCGAAAATATAATACATTGTGCGGAAACTAAGCAATTTAAGCAAATTTGGGTTTTTTTCTTTTTGAAACACGTTTTAAATCGTTTGTAGTTTTTCATGCGAAAAAAAATTTTTTTTTTGTATACAGGTTTCGGAGATATCGCTAACGCATCTCAAAAAAACCAAGAACGCAGCAACTTGGAAGCACTAAGAGTACTTTTCCTATAACTACAAACGATGAAATTGATTGTAGTGAAATTCATTTTTTTGTAGTTCTTATAGTTACTCCGAAAATATAGTACATTGTGCGGAAACCAAGCAATTTAATTAAATTTGGCTTTTTTCTTTTTGAAATACGTTTTAAATCGTTTTTAGTTTTTCATACGAAAACAAATTTTTTTTTTGTCCACAGGTTTCGGAGATATCACTAACGCATCTCAAAAAAACCAAGAACGCAGCAATTTGGAAGCACTAAAAGTACTTTTCCTATAACTACAAACGATGAAATTGATTGTAGTCAAATTCATTTTTTTGGTAGTTCTTATAGTTACTCCGAAAATATAGTACATTGTGCGGAAACCAAGCAATTTAAGCAAATTTGGGTTTTTTCTTTTTGAAATACGTTTTAAATCGTTTGTAGTTTTTCATACGAAAAAAAAATTTTTTTAGTCCATAGGTTTCGGAGATATCGCTAACGCATCTCAAACAAACCAAGAACGCCGCAATTTGGAAGCACTAAAAGTACATTTCCTATTACTACAAACGATGAAATTGATTGTAGTCAAATTCATTTTTTTGTAGTTCTTATAGTTACTCCGAAAATATAATACATTGTGCGGAAACCAAGCAATTTAAGTAAATTTGGTTTTTTTGTTTTGAAATACGTTTTAAATCGTTTGTAATTTTTCATGCGAAAAAAAAATTTTTTTTTGGTCCACAGGTTTCGGAAAAATCGCTAACGCATCTCAAAAAAACCAAGAACACCGCAATTTGGAAGCACTAAAAGTACATTTCCTATAACTACAAACGATGAAATTGATTATAGTGAAATTCATTTTTTTGTAGTTCTTATAGTTACTCCGAAAGTATAATCCATTGTGCGGATACCAAGCAATTTAAGTAAATTTGGTTTTTTTGTTTTTGAAATACGTTTTAAATCGTTTGTAGTTTTTCATACGAAAACAAATTTTTTTTTGGTCCACAGGTTTCGGAGATATCGCTAACGCATCTCAAAACACCAAGAACGCAGCAATTTGGAAGCACTAAAAGTACATTTCCTATAACTACAAACTATGAAATTGATTGTAGTGAAATTCATTTTTTTGTAGTTCTTATAGTTTCTCCGAAAACATAATACATTGTGCGGAACCCAAGTAATTTAAGTGAATTTGGTTTTTTTGTTTTTGAAATACGTTTAAATCGTTTGTAGTTTTTCATACGAAAAAAAATTTTTTTTTTGGTCCACAGGTTTCGGAGTTATCGCTAACGCATCTCAAAAAAACCAAGAACGCAGCAATTTGGAAGCACTAAAAGTACATTTCCTATAACTACAAACTATGAAATTGATTGTAGTGAAATTCATTTTTTTGTAGTTCTTATAGTTACTCCGAAAATATAATACATTGTGCGGAAACCAAGAAATTTAAGTAAATTTGGTTTTTTTGTTATTGAAATACGTTTTAAATCGTTTGTAGTTTTTCATACGAAAAAAAATTTTTTTTTTGGTCCACAGGTTTCGGAGATATCGCTAACGCATCGCAAAAAAACCAAGAACGCAGCAATATGGAAGCACTAAAAGTACTTTTCCTATAACTACAAACGATGAAATTGATTGTATTGAAATTCATTTTTTTGTAGTTCTTATAGTTACTCCGAAAATATAATACATTGTGAGGAAACCAAGCAATTTAAGCAAATTTGGGTTTTTTTCTTTTTGAAACACGTTTTAAATCGTTTGTAGTTTTTCATGCGAAAAAAAATTTTTTTTTGTATACAGGTTTCGGAGATATCGCTAACGCATCTCAAAAAAACCAAGAACGCAGCAATTTGGAAGCACTAAAAGTACTTTTCCTATAACTACAAACGATGAAATTGATTGTAGTGAAATTCATTTTTTTTGTAGTTTTTATAGTTACTCCGAAAATATAATACATTGTGCGGAAACCAAGCAATTTAACCAAATTTGGGTTTTTTCTTTTTGAAACACGTTTTAAATCGTTTGTAGTTTTTCATACGAAAAAAAATTTTTTTTTTGGTATACAGGTTTCGGAGATATCGCTAACGCATCTCAAAAAAACCAAGAACGCAGCAATTTGGAAGCACTAAAAGTACATTTCCTATAACTACAAACGATGAAATTGATTATAGTGAAATTCATTTTTTTGTAGTTCTTATAGTTACTCCGAAAGTATAATCCATTGTGCGGATACCAAGCAATTTAAGTAAATTTGGTTTTTTTGTTTTTGAAATACGTTTTAAATCGTTTGTAGTTTTTCATACGAAAACAAATTTTTTTTTGGTCCACAGGTTTCGGAGATATCGCTAACGCATCTCAAAACACCAAGAACGCAGCAATTTGGAAGCACTAAAAGTACATTTCCTATAACTACAAACTATGAAATTGATTGTAGTGAAATTCATTTTTTTGTAGTTCTTATAGTTTCTCCGAAAACATAATACATTGTGCGGAACCCAAGTAATTTAAGTGAATTTGGTTTTTTTGTTTTTGAAATACGTTTAAATCGTTTGTAGTTTTTCATACGAAAAAAAATTTTTTTTTTTGGTCCACAGGTTTCGGAGTTATCGCTAACGCATCTCAAAAAAACCAAGAACGCAGCAATTTGGAAGCACTAAAAGTACATTTCCTATAACTACAAACTATGAAATTGATTGTAGTGAAATTCATTTTTTTGTAGTTCTTATAGTTACTCCGAAAATATAATACATTGTGCGGAAACCAAGAAATTTAAGTAAATTTGGTTTTTTTGTTATTGAAATACGTTTTAAATCGTTTGTAGTTTTTCATACGAAAAAAAATTTTTTTTTTGGTCCACAGGTTTCGGAGATATCGCTAACGCATCTCAAAAAACCAAGAACGCCGCAATTTGGAAGCACTAAAGTACATTTCCTATAAATACAAACGATGAAATTGATTGTAGTGAAATTCATTTTTTTGTAGTTCTTATAGTTACTCCGAAAATATAATACATTGTGCGGAAACCTAGCAATTTAAGCAAATTTGGGTTTTTTCTTTTTGAAATGTGTTTTAAATCGTTTGTAGTTTTTCATACGAAAAAAAATTTTTTTTTTGGTCCACAGGTTTCGGAGATATCGCTAATGCATCTCAAAAAACCAAGAACGCAGCAATTTGGAAGCACTAAAAGTACTTTTCCTATAACTACAAACGATGAAATTGATTGTAGTGAAATTCATTTTTTTTGTAGTTTTTATAGTTACTCCGAAAATATAATACATTGTGCGGAAACCAAGCAATTTAAGCAAATTTGGGTTTTTTTCTTTTTGAAACACGTTTCAAATCGTTTGTAGTTTTTCATGCGAAAAAAAATTTTTTTTTGTATACAGGTTTCGGAGATATCGCTAACGCATCTCAAAAAAACCAAGAACGCAGCAATTTGGAAGCACTAAGAGTACTTTTCCTATAACTACAAACGATGAAATTGATTGTAGTGAAATTCATTTTTTTGTAGTTCTTATAGTTACTCCGAAAATATAGTACATTGTGCGGAAACCAAGCAATTTAATTAAATTTGGCTTTTTTCTTTTTGAAATACGTTTTAAATCGTTTTTAGTTTTTCATACGAAAACAAATTTTTTTTTGTCCACAGGTTTCGGAGATATCACTAACGCATCTCAAAAAACCAAGAACGCAGCAATTTGGAAGCACTAAAAGTACTTTTCCTATAACTACAAACGATGAAATTGATTGTAGTCAAATTCATTTTTTTGGTAGTTCTTATAGTTACTCCGAAAATATAGTACATTGTGCGGAAACCAAGCAATTTAAGCAAATTTGGGTTTTTTCTTTTTGAAATACGTTTTAAATCGTTTGTAGTTTTTCATACGAAAAAAAATTTTTTTAGTCCATAGGTTTCGGAGATATCGCTAACGCATCTCAAAAAAACCAAGAACGCCGCAGTTTGGAAGCACTAAAAGTACATTTCCTATTACTACAAACGATGAAATTGATTGTAGTCAAATTCATTTTTTTGTAGTTCTTATAGTTACTCCGAAAATATAATACATTGTGCGGAAACCAAGCAATTTAAGTAAATTTGGTTTTTTTGTTTCGAAATACGTTTTAAATCGTTTGTAGTTTTTCATGCAAAAAAAAAATTTTTTTTTGGTCCACAGGTTTCGGAGATATCGCTAACGCATCTCAAAAAAACCAAGAACGCCGCAATTTGGAAGCACTAAAAGTACATTTCCTATAACTACAAACGATGAAATTGATTATAGTGAAATTCATTTTTTTGTAGTTCTTATAGTTACTCCGAAAATATAATACATTGTGCGGATACCAAGCAATTTAAGTAAATTTGGTTTTTTTGTTTTTGAAATACGTTTTAAATCGTTTGTAGTTTTTCATACGAAAACAAATTTTTTTTTGGTCCACAGGTTTCGGAGATATCGCTAACGCATCTCAAAAAAACCAAGAACGCAGCAATTTGGAAGCACTAAAAGTACTTTTCCTATAACTACAAACGATGAAATTGATTGTAGTGAAATTAATTTTTTTTTTAGTTTTTATAGTTACTCCGAAAATATAATACATTGTGCGGAAACCAAGCACTTTAAGCAAATTTGGGGTTTTTCTTTTTGAAATGTGCTTTAAATCGTTTGTAGTTTTTCATACGAAAAAAAATTTTTTTTTGGTCCACAGGTTTCGGAGATATCGCTAACGCATCTCAAAAAAACCAAGAACGCAGCAATTTGGAAGCACTAAGAGTACTTTTCCTATAACTACAAACGATGAAATTGATTGTAGTGAAATTAATTTTTTTGTAGTTTTTATAGTTACTCCGAAAATATAATACATTGTGCGGAAACCAAGCAATTTAAGCAAATTTGGGTTTTTTCTTTTTGAAATGTGTTTTAAATCGTTTGTAGTTTTTCATACGAAAAAAAATTTTTTTTGGTCCACAGGTTTCGGAGATATCGCTAACGCATCTCAAAAAAACCAAGAACGCCGCAATATGGAAGCACTAAAAGTACATTTCCTATAACTACAAACGATGAAATTGATTGTAGTGAAATTCATTTTTTTGCAGTTCTTATAGTTACTCCGAAAATATAATACATTGTGCGGAAACCAAGCATTTAAGTAAATTTGGTTTTTTTGTTTTTGAAATACGTTTTAAATCGTTTGTAGTTTTTCATACGAAAAAAAAATTTTTTTGGTCCGCAGGTTTCGGAGATATCGCTAACGCATCTCAAAAAAACCAAGAACGCAGCAATTTGGAAGCACTAAAAGTACTTTTCCTATAACTACAAACGATGAAATTGATTGTAGTGAAATTCATTTTTATTTAGTTTTTATAGTTACTCCGAAAATATAATACATTGTGCGGAAACCAAGCAATTTAAGAAAATTTGGGTTTTTTCTTTTTGAAATACGTTTTAAATCGTTTGTTTCATAGGAAAAAAAAATTTTTTTTTTTGGTCCACAGGTTTCGGAGATATCGCTAACGCATCTCAAAAAACCAAGAACGCAGCAATTTGGAAGCACTAAAAGTACATTTCCTATAACTACAAACTATGAAATTGATTGTAGTGAAATTCATTTTTTTGTAGTTCTTATAGTTACTCCGAAAACATAATACATTGTGCGGAACCCAAGTAATTTAAGTGAATTTGTTTTTTTGTTTTTGAAATACGTTTTAAATCGTTTGTAGTTTTTCATACGAAAAAAAAATTTTTTTTTGGTCCACAGGTTTCGGAGTTATCGCTAACGCATCTCAAAAAAACCAAGAACGCAGCAATTTGGAAGCACTAAAAGTACATTTCCTATAACTAAAAACTATGAAATTGATTGTAGTGAAATTCATTTTTTTGTAGTTCTTATAGTTACTCCGAAAACATAATACATTGTGCGGAACCCAAGTAATTTAAGTGAATTTGGTTTTTTTGTTTTTGAAATACGTTTTAAATCGTTTGTAGTTTTTCATACGAAAAAAAAATTTTTTTTGGTCCACACGTTTCGGAGATATCGCTAACACGTCTCAAAAAAACCAAGAACGCGGCAATTTGGAAGCACTAAAAGAACATTTCCTATAACTACAAACGCTGAAATTGATTGTAGTGAAATTCATTTTTTTGTAGTTCTTATAGTTACTCCGAAAATATAATACATTGTGCGGAAACCAAGCAATTTAAGTAAATTTGGTTTTTTTGTTATTGAAATACGTTTTAAATCGTTTGTAGTTTTTCATACGAAAAAAAATTTTTTTTTTTGGTCCACAGGTTTCGGAGATATCGCTAACGCATCTCAAAAAAACCAAGAACGCAGCAATATGGAAGCACTAAAAGTACTTTTCCTATAACTACAAACGATGAAATTGATTGTATTGAAATTCATTTTTTTGTAGTTCTTATAGTTACTCCGAAAATATAATACATTGTGCGGAAACCAAGCAATTTAAGCAAATTTGGGTTTTTTTCTTTTTGAAACACGTTTTAAATCGTTTGTAGTTTTTCATGCGAAAAAATTTTTTTTTTGGTATACAGGTTTCGGAGATATCGCTAACGCATCTCAAAAAAACCAAGAACGCAGCAATTTGGAAGCACTAATAGTACTTTTCCTATAACTACAAACGATGAAATTGATTGTATTGAAATTCATTTTTTTGTAGTTCTTATAGTTACTCCGAAAATATAATACATTTTGCGGAAACCAAGCAATTTAAGTAAATTTAGTTTTTTTTTTATTGAAATACGTTTTAAATCGTTTTTAGTTTTTCATACGAAAAAAAAATTTTTTTTTGGTCCACAGGTTTCGGAGATATCGCTAACGCATCTCAAAAAAGCCAAGAACGCAGCAATTTGGAAGCACTATAAGTACTTTTCCTATAACTACAAACGATGAAATTGATTGTAGTGATATTCATTTTTTTGTAGTTCTTATAGTTACTCCGAAAATATAGTACATTGTGCGGAAACCAAGCAATTTAATTAAATTTGGCTTTTTTCTTTTTGAAATACGTTTTAAATCGTTTTTAGTTTTTCATACGAAAACAACTTTTTTTTTGGTCCACAGGTTTCGGAGATATCGCTAACGCATCTCAAAAAAACCAAGAACGCAGCAATTTGGAAGCATTAAAAGTACTTTTCCTATAACTACAAACGATGAAATTGATTGTAGTGAAATTCATTTTTTTGTAGTTCTTATAGTTACTCCGAAAATATAATACATTGTGCGGAAACCAAGCAGTTTAAGCAAATTTGGGTTTTTTCTTTTTGAAACACGTTTTAAATCGTTTGTAGTTTTTCATACGAAAAAATTTTTTTTTTATTCCACAGGTTTCGGAGATATCGCTAATGCATCTCAAAAAAACCAAGAACGCAACAATTTGGAAGCACTAAAAGTACTTTTCCTATAACTACAAACGATGAAATTGATTGTAGTGAAATTCATTTTTTTGTAGTTCTTATAGTTACTCCGAAAATATAATACATTGTGCGGAACCCAAGCAATTTAAGTAAATTTGGTTTTTTTGTTTTTGAAATACGTTTTAAATCGTTTGTAGTTTTTCATACGAAAAAAAATTTTTTTTTTGGTCCACAGGTTTCGGAGATATCGCTAACGGGTCTCAAAAAAACCAAGAACGCAGCAATTTGGAAGCACTAAAAGTAATTTTCCTATAACTACAAACGACGAAATTGATTGTAGTGAAATTCATTTTTTTGTAGTTTTTATAGTTACTCCGAAAATATAATGCATTGTGCGGAAACCAAGCAATTTAAGTAAATTTGGGGTTTTTCTTTTTGAAATGTGTTTTAAATCGTTTGTAGTTTTTCATACGAAAAAAAATTTTTTTGGTCCACAGGTTTCGGAGATATCGCTAACGCATCTTAAAAAAACCAAGAACGCAGCAATTTGGAAGCACTAAAAGTACATTTCCTATAACTACAAACAATGAAATTGATTGTAGTGAAATTCATTTTTTTGTAGTTCTTATAGTTACTCCGAAAATATAATACATTGTGCGGAAACCAAGCAATTTAATTAAATTTGGTTCTTTTCTTTTTGAAATACGTTTTAAATCGTTTGTAGTTTTCCATACGAAAAAATTTTTTTTTTTTGCCCACAGGTTTCGGAGATATCGCTAACGCATCTCAAAAAAACTAAGAACGCAGCAATTTGGAAGCACTAAAAGTACTTTTCCAATAACTACAAACGATGAAATTGATTGTAGTGAAATTCATTTTTTTGTAGTTCTTATAGTTACTCCGAAAATATAATACATTGTGCGGAAACCAAGCAATTTAAGGAGGTATCGCTAAATTTTTTTTTATTCCACAGGTTTCGGAGATATCGCTAACGCATCTCAAAAAAACCAAGAACGCAACAATTTGGAAGCACTAAAAGTACTTTTCCTATAACGACAAACGATGAAATTGATTGTAGTGAAATTCATTTTTTTGTAGTTTTTATAGTTACTCCGAAAATATAATACATTGTGCGGAAACAAAGCAATTTAAGCAAATTTGGGTTTTTTCTTTTTGAAATACGTTTTAAATCGTTTGTAGTTTTTCATACGAAAAAAAATCATCTCAAAAAACCAAGAACGCAGCAATTTGGAAGCACCAAAAGTACATTTCCTATAACTACAAACGATGAAATTGATTGTAGTGAAATTCATTTTTTTGTAGTTTTTATAGTTACTCCGAAAATATAATACATTGTGCGGAAACCAAGCAATTTAAGCAAATTTGGGTTTTTTCATTTTGAAATGCGTTTTAAATCGTTTTTAGTTTTTCATAGGAAAAAAATTTTTTTTTGGTCGACAGGTTTCGGAGATATCGCTAACGAATCTCAAAAAAACCTAAAACGCAGCAATTTGGAAGCACTAAAAGTACATTTCCTATAACTACAAACGATGAAATTGCTTGTAGTGAAATTCATTTTTTTGTAGATCTTATAGTTACTCCGAAAATATAATACATTGTGCGGAACCCAAGCAATTTAAGTAAATTTGGTTTTTTTGTTTTTGAAATACGTTTTAAATCGTTTGTAGTTTTTCATACGAAAAAAAATTTTTTTTTTGTCCACAGGTTTCGGAGATATCGCTAACGGGTCTCAAAAAAACCAAGAAGGCAGCAATTTGGAAGCACTAAAAGTACATTTCCTATAACTACAAACAATGAAATTGATTGTAGTGAAATTCGTTTTTTTGTAGTTCTTATAGTTACTCCGAAAATATAATACATTGTGCGGAAACCAAGCAATTTAAGCAAATTTGGGGTTTTTCTTTTTGAAATACGTTTTAAATCGTTTGTAGTTTTTCATAGGAAAAAAAAATTTTTTTTTGGTCCACACGTTTCGGAGATATCGCTAACGCATCTCAAAAAAACCAAGAAGGCAGCAATTTGGAAGCACTAAAAGTACATTTCCTATAACTACAAACAATGAAATTGATTGTAGTGAAATTCGTTTTTTTGTAGTTCTTATAGTTACTCCGAAAATATAATACATTGTGCGGAAACCAAGCAATTTAATTAAATTTGTTTTTTTTCTTTTTGAAATACGTTTTAAATCGTTTGTAGTTTTTCATACGAAAAAAAAATTTTTTTTTGGTCCACAGGTTTCCGAGATATCGCTAACGCATCTCAAAAAAACCAAGAACGCAGCAATTTGGAAGCACTAAAAGTACATTTCCTATAACTGCAAACGATTGATTGTAGTGAAATTCATTTTTTTGTAGTTCTTATAGTTACTCCGAAAATATAATACATTGTGCGGAAACCAAGCAATTTAATTAAATTTGGTTTTTTTCATTTTGAAATACGTTTTAAATCGTTTGTAGTTTTTACAGGAAAAAAAATTTTTTTTTTGGTCCACAAGTTTCGGAGATATCGCTAACGCATCTCAAAAAAACCAAGAACGCAGCAATTTGGAAGCACTACACGTACATTTCCTATAACTACAAACGATGAAATTGATTGTAGTGAAGTTCATTTTTTTGTAGTTCTTATAGTTACTCCGAAAATATAATACATTGTGCGGAAATCAAGCAATTTAATTAAATTTGGTTTTTTTCATTTTGAAATACGTTTTAAATCGTTTGTAGTTTTTACAGGAAAAAAAATTTTTTTTTTGGTCAACAGGTTTCGGAGATATCGCTAACGAATCTCAAAAAAACCAAGAACGCAGCAATTTGGAAGCACTGAAAGTACTTTTCCTATAACTACAAACGGTGAAATTGATTGTAGTGAAATTAATTTTTTTGTAGTTCTTATAGTTACTCCGAAAGTATAATACATTGTGCGGAAACTAAGCAATTTAATTAAATTTGGTTTTTTTCTTTTGAAAATATGTTTTAAATCGTTTGTAGTTTTTCACAGGAAAAAAAATTTTTTTTTGGTCCACAGGTTTCGGAGATATCGAAAACGAATCTCAAAAAAACCAAGAACGCAGCAATTTGGAAGCACTGAAAGTAATTTTCCTATAACTACAAACGGTGAAATTGATTGTAGTGAAATTAATTTTTTTGTAGTTCTTATAGTTACTCCGAAAATATAATACATTGTGCGGAAACAAAGCAATTTAAGTAAATTTGGTTTTTTTGTTTTTGAAATACGTTTTAAATCGTTTGTAGTTTTTCATACGAAAAAAAATTTTTTTTTTGTCCACAGGTTTCGGAGATATCTCTAACGCATCTCAAAAAAAACAAGAACGCAGCAATTTGGAAGCACTAAAAGTACTTTTCCAATAACTACAAACGATGAAATTGATTGTAGTGAAATTCATTTTTTTGTAGTTCTTATAGTTACTCCGAAAATATAATACATTGTGCGGAAACCAAGCAATTTAAGCAAATTTGGGTTTTTCTTTTTGAAATACGTTTTAAATCGTTTGTAGTTTTTCATACGAAAAAAAATTTTTTTTTAGTCCACAGGTTTCGGAGCTATCGCTAACGCATCTCAAAAAAACTAAGAACGCAGCAATTTGGAAGCACTAAAAGTACTTTTCCTATAACTACAAACGATGAAATTGATTATAGTGAAATTCATTTTTTTGTAGTTTTTATAGTTACTCCGAAAATATAATACATTGTGCGGAAACCAAGCAATTTAAGCAAATTTGGGTTTTTTCTTTTTTAAATCGTTTGTAGTTTTTACAGGAAAAAAAAATTTTTTTTGGTCCACAGGTTTCGGAGATATCGCTAACGAATCTCAAAAAAACCAAGAACGCAGCAATTTGGAAGCACTGAAAGTACTTTTCCTATAACTACAAACGGTGAAATTGATTGTAGTGAAATTAATTTTTTTGTAGTTCTTATAGTTACTCAGAAAGTATAATACATTGTGCGGAAACTAAGCAATTTAATTAAATTTGGTTTTTTTCTTTTGAAAATATGTTTTAAATCGTTTGTAGTTTTTCATACGAAAAAAAAATTTTTTTTTGGTCCACAGGTTGCGGAGATATCGCTAACGCATCTCAAAAAAACCAAGAACGCAGCAATTTGGAAGCACTAAAAGTACTTTTCCTATAACTAAAAACGATAAAATTGATTGTAGTGAAATTCATTTTTTTGTAGTTTTTATAGTTACTCCGAAAATATAATACATTGTGCGGAAACCAAGCAATTTAAGCAAATTTGGGGTTTTTCTTTTTGAAATACGTTTTAAATCGTTTGTAGTTTTTCATAGGAAAAAAAATTTTTTTTTTGGTCCACACGTTTCGGAGATATCGCTAACGAATCTCAAAAAAACCAAGAACGCACAATTTGGAAGCACTGAAAGTACTTTTCCTATAACTACAAACGGTGAAATTGATTGTAGTGAAATTAATTTTTTTGTAGTTCTTATAGTTACTCCGAAAGTATAATACATTGTGCGGAAACTAAGCAATTTAATTAAATTTGGTTTTTTTCTTTTGAAAATATGTTTTAAATCGTTTGTAGTTTTTCATACGAAAAAAAAATTTTTTTTTGGTCCACAGGTTGCGGAGATATCGCTAACGCATCTCAAAAAAACCAAGAACGCAGCAATTTGGAAGCACTAAAAGTACTTTTCCTATAACTACAAACATTGAAATAGATTATAGTGAAATTCATTTTTTTGTAGTTTTTATAGTTACTCCGTAAATATAATACATTGTGCGGAAACCAAGCAATTTAAGCAAATTTGGGTTTTTTCTTTTTGAAATTCCTTTTAAATCGTTTTTAGTTTTTCACAGGAAAAAAAATTTTTTTTTTGGTCCACAGGTTTCGGAGATATCGCTAACGAATTTCAAAAAAACCTAGAACGCAGCAATTTGGAAGCACTAAAAGTACATTTCCTATAACTACAAACGATGAAATTGCTTGTAGTGAAATTCATTTTTTTGTAGTTCTTATAGTTACTCCGAAAATATAATACATTGTGCGGAACCCAAGCAATTTAAGTAAATTTGGTTTTTTTGTTTTTGAAATACGTTTTAAATCGTTTGTAGGGTTTCATACGAAAAAAAATTTTTTTTTTGTCCACAGGTTTCGGAGATATCGCTAACGGGTCTCAAAAAAACCAAGAACGCAGCAATTTGGAAGCACTAAAAGTACTTTTCCTATAACTACAAACGATGAAATTGAGTGTAGTGAAATTCATTTTTTTGTAGTTTTTATAGTTACTCCGAAAATATAATACATTGTGCGGAAACCAAGCAATTTAAGCAAATTTGGGGTTTTTCTTTTTGAAATACGTTTTAAATCGTTTGTAGTTTTTCATAGGAAAAAAAATTTTTTTTTGTCCACACGTTTCGGAGATATCGCTAACGCATCTCAAAAAAACCAAGAAGGCAGCAATTTGGAAGCACTAAAAGTACATTTCCTATAACTACAAACAATGAAATTGATTGTAGTGAAATTCGTTTTTTTGTAGTTCTTATAGTTACTCCGAAAATATAATACATTGTGCGGAAACCAAGCAATTTAAGCAAGTTTGGGTTTTTTCTTTTTGAAATACGTTTTAAATCGTTTATAGTTTTTCATACGAAAAAACATTTTTTTAGTCCACAGGTTTCGGAGATATCGCTAACGCATCTCAAAAAAACCAAGAACGCAGCAATTTGGAAGCACTAAAAGTACTTTTCCTATAACTACAAACGATGAAATTGATTGTAGTAAAATTCATTTTTTTGTAGTTCTTATAGTTACTCCGAAAATATAATACATTGTTCGGAAACCAAGCAATTTAATTAAATTTGGTTTTTTTCTTTTTGAAATACGTTTTAAATCGTTTGTAGTTTTTCATACGAAAAAAAAATTTTTTTTTGGTCCACAGGTTTCGGAGATATCGCTAACGCATCTCAAAAAAACCAAGAACGCAGCAATTTGGAAGCACTAAAAGTACTTTTCCTATAACTACAAACGATGAAATTGATTGTAGTGATATTAATTTTTTTGTAGTTCTTATAGTTACTCTGAAAATATAATACATTGTGCGGAAACCAAGCAATTTAAGCAAATTTGGTTTTTTTTTTGAAATACGTTTTAAATCGTTTGTAGTTTTTCATAGGAAAAAAAATTTTTTTTTGGTCCACAGGTTTCCGAGATATCGCTAACGCATCTCAAAAAAACTAAGAACGCAGCAATTTGGAAGCACTAAAAGTACATTTCCTATAACTGCAAACGATGAAATTGATTGTAGTGAAATTCATTTTTTTGTAGTTCTTATAGTTACTCCGAAAATATAATACATTGTGCGGAAACCAAGCAATTTAAGCAAATTTGGGTATTTTCTTTTTGAAATACTTTTTAAATCGTTTGCAGTTTTTCATACGAAAAAAAAAATTTTGTTTAGTCCACAAGTTTCGGAAATATCGCTAACGCATCTCAAAAAAACCAAGAACGCAGCAATTTGGAAGCACTACACGTACATTTCCTATAACTACAAACGATGAAATTGATTGTAGTGAAGTTCATTTTTTTGTAGTTCTTATAGTTACTCCGAAAATATAATACATTGTGCGGAAACCAAGCAATTTAATTAAATTTGGTTTTTTTCATTTTGAAATACGTTTTAAATCGTTTGTAGTTTTTACAGGAAAAAAAATTTTTTTTTGGTCCACAGGTTTCGGAGATATCGCTAACGAATCTCAAAAAAACCAAGAACGCAGCAATTTGGAAGCACTGAAAGTACTTTTCCTATAACTACAAACGGTGAAATTGATTGTAGTGAAATTAATTTTTTTGTAGTTCTTATAGTTACTCCGAAAGTATAATACATTGTGCGGAAACTAAGCAATTTAATTAAATTTGGTTTTTTTATTTTGAAAATATGTTTTAAATCGTTTGTAGTTTTTCACAGGAAAAAAAATTTTTTTTTGGTCCACAGGTTTCGGAGATATCGATAACGAATCTCAAAAAAACCAAGAACGCAGCAATTTGGAAGCACTGAAAGTACTTTTCCTATAACTAAAAACGGTGAAATTGATTGTAGTGAAATTAATTTTTTTGTAGTTCTTATAGTTACTCCGAAAATATAATACATTGTGCGGAAACAAAGCAATTTAAGTAAATTTGGTTTTTTTGTTTTTGAAATACGTTTTAAATCGTTTGTAGTTTTTCATACGAAAAACAATTTTTTTTTTGTCCACAGGTTTCGGAGATATCTCTAACGCATCTCAAAAAAAACAAGAACGCAGCAATTTGGAAGCACTAAAAGTACTTTTCCAATAACTACAAACGATGAAATTGATTGTAGTGAAATTCATTTTTTTGTAGTTCTTATAGTTACTCCGAAAATATAATACATTGTGCGGAAACCAAACAATTTAAGCAAATTTGGGTTTTTCTTTTTGAAATACGTTTTAAATCGTTTGTAGTTTTTCATACGAAAAAAAATTTTTTTTTAGTCCACAGGTTTCGGAGCTATCGCTAACGCATCTCAAAAAAACCAAGAACGCAGCAATTTGGAAGCACTAAAAGTACTTTTCCTATAACTACAAACGATGAAATTGATTATAGTGAAATTCATTTTTTTGTAGTTTTTATAGTTACTCCGAAAATATAATACAATGTGCGGAAACCAAGCAATTTAAGCAAATTTGGGTTTTTTCTTTTTTAAATCGTTTGCAGTTTTTACAGGAAAAAAAATTTTTTTTGGTCCACAGGTTTCGGAGATATCGCTAACGAATCTCAAAAAAACCAAGAACGCAGAAATTTGGAAGCACTGAAAGTACTTTTCCTATAACTACAAACGGTGAAATTTATTGTAGTGAAATTAATTTTTTTGTAGTTCTTATAGTTACTCCGAAAGTATAATACATTGTGCGGAAACTAAGCAATTTAATTAAATTTGGTTTTTTTCTTTTGAAAATATGTTTTAAATCGTTTGTAGTTTTTCATACGAAAAAAAATTTTTTTTTGGTCCACAGGTTGCGGAGATATCGCTAACGCATCTCAAAAAAACCAAGAACGCAGCACTAAAAGTACTTTTCCTATAACTAAAAACGATAAAATTGATCGTAGTGAAATTCATTTTTTTTTAGTTCTTATAGTTACTCCGAAAATATAATACATTGCGCGGAAACCAAGCTTTTTTAGCAAATTTGGGTTTTTTCTTTTTGAAATACGTTTTAAATCGTTTGTAGTTTTTCATACGAAAAAAAATTTTTTTTTAGTCCACAGGTTTCGGAGATATCGCTAACGCATCTCAAAAAAACCAAGAACGCAGCAATTTGGAAGCACTAAAAGTACTTTTCCTATAACTACAAACGATAAAATTGATTGTAGTGAAATTAATTTTTTTTAGTTCTTATAGTTACTCCGAAAATATAATACATTGTGCGGAAACCAAGCAATTTAAGCAAATTTGGGTTTTTTCTTTTTGAAATACGTTTTAAATCGTTTGTAGTTTTTCATAGGAAAAAAAATTTTTTTTTGGTCCACGCATCTCAAAAAAACCAAGAACGCAGCAATTTGGAAGCACTAAAAGTACTTTTCCTATAACTACAAACATTGAAATTGATTATAGTGAAAATCATTTTTTTGTAGTTTTTATAGTTACTCCGAAAATATAATACATTGTGCGGAAACCAAGCAATTTAAGCAAATTTGGGTTTTTTCTTTTGAAATACGTTTTAAATCGTTTGTAGTTTTTCACAGGAAAAAAAATTTTTTTTTTGGTCCACAGGTTTCGGAGATATCGCTAACGAATCTCAAAAAAACCAAGAACGCAGCAATTTGGAAGCACTGAAAGTACTTTTCCTATAACTACAAACGGTGAAATTGATTGTAGTGAAATTCATTTTTTTGAAGTTCTTATAGTTACTCCGAAAGTATAATACATTGTGCGGAAACTAAGCAATTTAATTAAATTTGGTTTTTTTCTTTTGAAAATACGTTTTAAATCGTTTGTAGTTTTTTATACGAAAAAAAAATTTTTTTTTGGTCCACAGATTTCGGAGATATCGCTAACGCATCTCAAAAAAACCAAGAACGCAGCAATTTGGAAGCACTAAAAGTACTTTTCCTATAACTACATACGATAAAATTGATTGTAGTGAAATTAATTTTTTTTTAGTTCTTATAGTTACTCCGAAAATATAGTACATTGTGCGGAAACCAAGAATTTAAGAAATTTGGGTTTTTTCTTTTTGAAATATCAAAAAAAACCAAGAACGCAGCAATTTGGAAGCACTAAAATTACTTTTCCTATAACTACAAACTATAAAATTGATTGTAGTGAAATTCAGTTTAATTTAGTTCTTATAGTTACTCCGAAAATATAATACAATGTGCGGAAACCAAGCTTTTTTAGCAAATTTGGGTTTTTTCTTTTTGAAATATGTTTTAAATCGTTTGTAGTTTTTCATACGAAAAAAAATTTTTTTTTTGGTCCACAGGTTTCGGAGATATCGCTAACGAATCTCAAAAAAACCAAGAACGCAGCAATTTGGAACCACTGAAAGTACATTTCCTGTAACTACAAACGGTGAAATTGATTTTAGTGAAATTCATTTTTTTCTAGTTCTTATAGTTACTCCGAAAATATAATACATTGTGCGGAAACCGAGCAATTTAAGCAAATTTGGGTTTTTTCTTTTTGAAATACGTTTTAAATCGTTTGTAGTTTTTCATACGAAAAAACATTTTTTTTGCTCCACAGCGCCGCTTTCGGTTGTCGATACTACATAATCCATAAGCGCCTTTGTACCATTAGCAAAATTGGGAAATTCGAAGACACCCGGATGGGTATTCCAAACAATGATTTTTGCAAAGAAAATGGGTTCTTTGAATAATTCTCTCGATTTAAATTACAAGCATATTAAAGTTTTTGAATGTGCAAGTAAATATTGTTGCTTACAATTCATATGTTCAAAAATAAAACAAACTTCATTTCAGCATACCCCTTCTAACAAAAATTATTCTTACGCTCAAGCAAATGTACGTACATACATATGTATGTATGTTCATATGTAAGCTAAGAAATGTATGAACATGGCAATGTATCTGCTATGACGATCGTAGCGTATAAGAAAACTTAGATATATATGCAAACACATACATATATTCTTAAACTAAAGATCAACAAACACCCCACTTCACCCCGCTTCACACCCACCTCATTGATACCAGTATATCCAAGCATAGGCTAACATATAACAAAAATAACAAACTTCTATTCAACCAACCACTTCCAACAAAAATTATTCTTACGCACAAGCATGTGTACATACTTACATATGTATGTTCAAATGTAAATCACAAAATGCTGAAAACTAGCTTCCTCTTTTTCATTAATAATGCTTCTTCTTAAGTTGTCCAAATTGGTGATGCAATTTGACAATATGGCATTTGATAAAATCGTCAAAAGAAAAATGTTTGTGATTTTATAAATACCAACTTCGATGCATATTGAGGGATTTCATTATAACGCGCATAACTACTTCCATAACTAGGCACTTTTCTTATGAAATAATGCCAAACTATTTATATGCCCTAATCGAAGTAATAATATGGTAGTAAAAAATGCAAATAAAGATGCGCAGATATTGCCCAATAAATGCCCAGTAACGTATTAGCAATATAATCTAAAAAATGTTCATGCATTGTTCATATACATTTTTGCAAATAATTTTCCAATATGCCGAATTGCCGAGTTGACAGAGCTTATGGAAATTTTAATTTGCTATTTGAAAAACCTTATCTTATTCTGTCGAAAAATTGTTCACGCAGTCGAACGACCAAGTTTTCAGCAGCTGTGTTGCAGTTAATACATAAAAGTCGAGTTTTACCCGTTTCTGGCCCGAATTCGCACTGTGACGTCATATTGTATATGCTGACTTGTTTATAACATGTCAGTACAAAGAAAGAATTTTACACTATTTTCATAGATAAAAAGTAATAAATGGGAGGTGCGAAATGAATTAAAGTAATTTTGCCAAGAAAAATAACATTATGTCGCAAAAGAGCAATAAATTCGTTTATTTTAGTATTAATAATAAATTCCCCTTTTAGCTGTAAGTTGATTAAAGCTACAAACCGCAACACTTTTAACCACCGACGACACATAATTTGGTTCGTGCCTATTGTATTTCAGTAATGATATGGGCAACAAAATACAAAAATAAAAGAAAATTTTAAAATGGGCGTGGCTCCGCCCTTTTTCATTTAATTTGTCTAGGATACTTTTAAAGCCATAAGTCGAACAAAAATTTACCACTCCCCGTGAAATTTGGAAGAGGCTTAGATTCTAGGACGATAACTGTTTTCTGTGAAAAAGGGCGAAATCGGTTGAAGCCACGCCCAGTTTTTATACACAGTTGACCGTCTGTCCTTCCGCTCGGCCGTTAACACGATAACTTGAGCAAAAATTGATATATCTTTACTAAACTCAGTTCACGTACTTATCTGAACTCACTTTGTATTGGTGTAAAAAATGGACGAAATCCGACTATGACCACGCCCACTTTTTCGATATCGAAAATTACGAAAAATGAAAAAAATGCCATAATTATATATCAAATACGAAAAAAGGGATGAAACATGGTAATTGTATTGGTCTATTGACGCAAAATATAACTTTAGAAAAAAACTTGGTAAAATGGGTGTGACTCCTACCATATTAAGTAGAAGAAAATGAAAAAGTTTTGCAGGGCGAAATGTAAAGCCCTTGGAATCTTGGAAGGAATACT
Source organism: Eurosta solidaginis (assembly GCF_040869045.1). Classification (NCBI taxonomy): domain Eukaryota; kingdom Metazoa; phylum Arthropoda; class Insecta; order Diptera; family Tephritidae; genus Eurosta; species Eurosta solidaginis. Next base: position 87,158 of record NW_027137183.1, read on the forward strand.
GTTCGTGGTATTACATATATAAAAAAATTAGCGGTACCCGACAGATGATGTTCTGCATCACCCTGGTCCACATTTTGTTCGATATCTCGAAAACGCCTTCACATATACAACTAAGGGCCACTCTCTTTTAAAACCCTCATTAATACCTTTAATTTGATACCCATATCGTATAAACACGTTCTAGAGTCACCTCTGGTCCACGTTTATGGCGATATCTCGAAAGGGCGTCCAACTATAGAACTAAGGCCCACGCACTTTTAAAATTCTCATTAATACCTTTCATTTGATACCATATCGTACAAACAAATTCTAGAGTCACCCCTGGTCCACCTTTATGGCGTATCTCGTAAAAGCGTCCACCTATAGAACTAAGACCCACACCCTTTTAAAATACTCATTGACACCTTTCATTTGATACCCATATTGTACAAACGCATTCTAGAGTCAACCCTGATCCATCTTTATGGCGATATCTCGAAAAGGCGTCCACCTATAGAACTTAGGCCCACGCCCTTTCAAAATACTCATTAACACCTTTCATTTGATACCCATATCGTACAAACAAATCCTAGAGTCAACCCTGGTCCATCTTTATGGCGATATCTCGAAAATGCGTCCACCTATAGAACTTAGGCCCACGCCCTTTTAAAATATTCATTAACACCTTTCATTTGATACCCATATCGTACAAACAAATTCTATAGTCAGCCCTGGTTCACCTTTATGGCGATAATTCGAAAAGGCGTCCACCTATAGAACTAAGGCCCACGCCCTTTTAAAATACTCATTAACACCTTTCATTTGATACCCATATGGTAAAAACGCATTCTAGAGTCACCCCTGGTCCACTTTTATAACGATATTCCGAAAAGGCGTCCACCTATAGAACTAAAGCCCACTCCCTTTTAAAATACTCATTAACACCTTCCATTTGATACCCATATCGTACAAACAAATTCTAGAGTCACCCCTGGTCCACATTTATGGCGATATCTCGAAAAGGCATCCACCTATAGAACTAAGGCCCCCGCCCTTTTAAAATACTCATTAACACATTTCATTTGATACCCATATAGTACAAACAAATTCTAGAGTCACCCCTGGTCCACGTTTATGGCGATATCTCGAAAAGGTGTCCACATATAGAACTAAGGCCCACTCCGTTTTAAAATACTCATTAACACATTTCATTTGATACCCATATCGTACAAACAAATTCTAGAGTCACCCCTGGTCCACCTTTATGGCGATATCTCGAAAAGGCGTCCACTTATAGAACTAAGGCCCTCGCCCTTTTAAAATACTCATTAACACCTTTCATTTGATACCCATATTGTACAAACGCATTCTAGAGTCACCCCTGGTCCACTTTTATAAAGAGATTCCGAAAAGGCGTCCACCTATAGAACTAAGGCCCACTCTCTTTTAAGACACTTATTAACACCTTTCATTTGATACCCATATTGTACAAACGCATTCTAGAGTCAACCCTGGTCCACTTTTATAACGATATTCCGAAAAGGCGTCCACCTATAGAACTAAAGCCCACTCCCTTTTAAAATACTCATTAACACCTTCCATTTGATACCCATATCGTACAAACAATTTCTAGAGTCACCCCTGGTCCACGTTTATGGCGATATCTCGAAAAGGCATCCACCTATAGAACTAAGGTCCACGCCCTTTTAAAATACTCATTAACACATTTCATTTGATACCCATATAGTACAAACAAATTCTAGAGTTACCCCTGGTCCACGTTTGTGGCGATATCTCGAAAAGGCGTCCACATATAGAACTAAGGCCCACTCCTTTTTAAAATACTCATTAACACCTTTCATTTGATACCCATATCGTACAAACAAATTCTAGAGTCACCCCTGGTCCACCTTTATGGCGATATTTCGAAAAGGCGTCCACCTATAGAACTAAGGCCCACGCTCTTTTAAAATACTCATTAACACTTTTCATTTGATATCCATATCGTACAAACAAATTCTAGAGTCACCCCTGGTCCACTTTTATAACGATATTCCGAAAAGGCGTCCACCTATAGAACTAAAGCCCACTCCCTTTTAAAATACTCATTAACACCTTCCATTTGATACCCATATCGAAAAAAAACAAATTCTAGAGTCACCCCTGGTCCACGTTTATGGCGATATCTTGAAAAGGCATCCACCTATAGAACTAAGGCCCCCGCCCTTTTAAAATACTCATTAACACATTTCGTTTGATACCCATATAGTACAAACAAATTCTAGAGTCACCCCTGGTCCACGTTTATGGCGATATCTCGAAAAGGCGTCCACATATAGAACTAAGGCTCACTCCTTTTTAAAATACTCATTAACACCTTTCATTTGATACCCATATCGTACAAACAAATTCTAGAGTCAACCCTGGTCCACCTTTATGGCGATATTTCGAAAAGGCGTCCACCTATGGAACTAAGGCCCACTCCCTTTCAAAATACTCATTAATACCTTTCATTTGATAACCATATAGTACAAACAAATTCTAGAGTCACCCCTGGTCCACCTTTATTGCGATGTCTCGAAAAGGCGTCCATATATAAAACTAAGGCCCACGCCCTCTTAAAATACTCATTAACACCTTTCATTTGATACTCATATCGTACAAACAAATTCTAGAGTCACCCCTGGTCCATCTTTATGGCGATATCTCGAAACGGCGTTCATCTATAGAACTTAGGCCCACGCCCTTTTAAAATACTCATTAATACCTTTCATTTGATACCCATATCGTACAAAATAAATTCTAGAGTCACCCCTGGTCCACCTTTATGGCGATATCTCGAAAAGGCGTCCACCTATAGAACTTAGGCCCACTCCCTTTTAAAATTATCATTAACACATTTCATTTGATACCCATATCGTACAAACAAATTCTAGAGTCAGGCCTGGTCCACCTTTATGGCGATATCCCTAAATGGCGTCCATCTATAGAACTAAGGCCCACTTCCTCTTAAAATACTCTTTATTACCTTCCATTTGATACACATGTCATAAAAACACATTCCAGGGTTACCCTAGGTTCTTTTTACAACATGGTGATTTTCCTTTACTTTGTCTCCACAGCTCTCAACTGTGTATGTAATGTTCGGTTACACCCGAACTTAGCCTTCCTTACTTGTTTCTTCTTATCTCAAGACGCTGCCACAGCATCAAAGCGACTAAAGTGTTTATTTATATCTGCCTTTACTTTGGAGTATTATTGAATATGTATGTATGTACATTTCTAGTTTGGTTCATATTTTCATACATATATATTCAATGATACAATGCTCAAAAGCTGATCGACAGGCACATGCTTCTGTGTACATATGCACATACGTATTTAAGGGTGGAATTGATGCTAGTCAAGTGCTCTTTGACTTGGCTTATCAAACTACAAACGATGAAATTTATTGTAGTGAAATTAATTTTTTTTTAATTTTTATAGTTACTCCGAAAATATAATACATTCTGCGGAAACCAAGCAATATAAGTAAATTTGGTTTTTTTTTTGCAATACGTTTTAAATCGTTTGCAGTTTTTCATAGGAAAAAAATTTTTTTTTTTGGTCCACAGGTTTCGGAGATATCGCTAACGCATCTCAAAAAAACCAAGAACGCAGCAATTTGGAAGCACTGAAAGTACTTTTCCTATAACTACAAACGGTGAAATTGATTGTAGTGAAATTCATTTTTTTGTAGTTCTTATAGTTACTCCGAAAGTATAATACATTGTGCGGAAACCAAGCAATTTAATTAAATTTGGTTTTTTTCTTTTTGGAATACGTTTTAAATCGTTTGTAGTTTTTCATACGAAAAAAAATTTTTTTTTTGGTCCACAGGTTTCGGAGATATCGCTAACGCATCTCAAAAAAACCAAGAACGCAGCAATTTGGAAGCACTAAAAGTACTTTTCCTATAACTACAAACTATGAAATTGATTTTAGTGAAATTCATTTTTTTGTAGTTCTTATAGTTACTCCGAAAATATAATACATTGTGCGGAAACCAAGCAATTTAAGCAAATTTGGGTTTTTTCTTTTTGAAATACGTTTTAAATCGTTTGTAGTTTTTCATAGGAAAAAAAAAATTTTTTTTGGTCCACAGGTTTCGGAGATATCGCTAACGCATCTCAAAAAAAGCCAAGAACGCAGCAATTTGGAAGCACTAAAAGTACATTTCCTATAACTACAAACGATGAAATTGATTGTAGTGAAATTCATTTTTTTCTAGTTCTTATAGTTACTCCGAAAATATAATACATTGTGCGGAAACCGAGCAATTTAAGCAAATTTGGGTTTTTTCTTTTTGAAATACGTTTTAAATCGTTTGTAGTTTTTCATAGGAAAAAAAAATTTTTTTTTTGGTCAACAGGTTTCGGAGATATCGCTAACGCATCACAAAAAAACCAAGAACGCAGCAATTTGGAAGCACTAACAGTACATTTCCTATAACTACAAACGATGAAATTGATTGTAGTGAAATTCATTTTTTTCTAGTTCTTGTAGTTACTCCGAAAATATAATACATTGTGCGGAAACCAAGCAATTTAAGCAAATTTGGGTTTTTTCTTTTTGAAATACGTTTTAAATCGTTTGTAGTTTTTCATAGGAAAAAAAATTTTAGAGTCACCCCTGGTCAACGTTTATGGCGATATCTCGAAAAGGCGTCCACATATAGAACTAAGGCTCACTCCTTTTTAAAATACTCATTAACACCTTTCATTCGATACCCATATCGTACAAACAAATTCTAGAGTCAACCCTGGTCCACCTTTATGGCGATATTTCGAAAAGGCGTCCACCTATGGAACTAAGGCCCACTCCCTTTCAAAATACTCATTAACACCTTTCATTTGATACCCATATAGTACAAACAAATTCTAGAGTCACCCCTGGTCCACCTTTATGGCGATGTCTCGAAAAGGCGTCCATATATAAAACTAAGGCCCACGCCCTCTTAAAATACTCATTAACATCTTTCATTTGATACTCATATCGTACAAACAAATTCTAGAGTCACCCCTGGTCCATCGTTATGGCGATATCTCGAAACGTCGTTCATCTATAGAACTTAGGCCCACGCCCTTTTAAAATACTCATTAATACCTTTCATTTGATACCCATATCGTACAAAATAAATTCTAGAGTCACCCCTGGTCCACCTTTATGGCGATATCTCGAAAAGGCGTCCACCTATAGAACTTAGGCCCACTCCCTTTTAAAATTATCATTAACACATTTCATTTGATACCCATATCGTACAAACAAATTCTAGAGTCAGGCCTGGTCCACCTTTATGGCGATATCCCTAAATGGCGTCCATCTATAGAACTAAGGCCCACTTCCTCTTAAAATACTCTTTAATACCTTCCATTTGATACACATGTCATAAAAACACATTCCAGGGTTACCCTAGGTTCTTTTTACAACATGGTGATTTTCCTTTACTTTGTCTCCACAGCTCTCAACTGTGTATGTAATGTTCGGTTACACCCGAACTTAGCCTTCCTTACTTGTTTCTTCTTATCTCAAGACGCTGCCACAGCATCAAAGCGACTAAAGTGTTTATTTATATCTGCCTTTACTTTGGAATATTATTGAATATGTATGTATGTACATTTCTAGTTTGGTTTATATTTTCATACATATATATTCAATGATACAATGCTCAAAAGCTGATCGACAGGCACAGGAATTGATGCTAGTCAAGTGCTCTTTGACTTGGCTTATCAAACTACAAACGATGAAATTTATTGTAGTGAAATTAATTTTTTTTTAATTTTTATAGTTACTCCGAAAATATAATACATTCTGCGGAAACCAAGCAATATAAGTAAATTTGGTTTTTTTTTTGCAATACGTTTTAAATCGTTTGCAGTTTTTCATAGGAAAAAAATTTTTTTTTTTGGTCCACAGGTTTCGGAGATATCGCTAACGCATCTCAAAAAAACCAAGAACGCAGCAATTTGGAAGCACTGAAAGTACTTTTCCTATAACTACAAACGGTGAAATTGATTGTAGTGAAATTCATTTTTTTGTAGTTCTTATAGTTACTCCGAAAGTATAATACATTGTGCGGAAACCAAGCAATTTAATTAAATTTGGTTTTTTTCTTTTTGGAATACGTTTTAAATCGTTTGTAGTTTTTCATACGAAAAAAAATTTTTTTTTTGGTCCACAGGTTTCGGAGATATCGCTAACGCATCTCAAAAAAACCAAGAACGCAGCAATTTGGAAGCACTAAAAGTACTTTTCCTATAACTACAAACTATGAAATTGATTTTAGTGAAATTCATTTTTTTGTAGTTCTTATAGTTACTCCGAAAATATAATACATTGTGCGGAAACCAAGCAATTTAAGCAAATTTGGGTTTTTTCTTTTTGAAATACGTTTTAAATCGTTTGTAGTTTTTCATAGGAAAAAAAAAATTTTTTTTGGTCCACAGGTTTCGGAGATATCGCTAACGCATCTCAAAAAAAGCCAAGAACGCAGCAATTTGGAAGCACTAAAAGTACATTTCCTATAACTACAAACGATGAAATTGATTGTAGTGAAATTCATTTTTTTCTAGTTCTTATAGTTACTCCGAAAATATAATACATTGTGCGGAAACCGAGCAATTTAAGCAAATTTGGGTTTTTTCTTTTTGAAATACGTTTTAAATCGTTTGTAGTTTTTCATAGGAAAAAAAAATTTTTTTTTTGGTCAACAGGTTTCGGAGATATCGCTAACGCATCACAAAAAAACCAAGAACGCAGCAATTTGGAAGCACTAAAAGTACATTTCCTATAACTACAAACGATGAAATTGATTGTAGTGAAATTCATTTTTTTCTAGTTCTTATAGTTACTCCGAAAATATAATACATTGTGCGGAAACCGAGCAATTTAAGCAAATTTGGGTTTTTTCTTTTTGAAATACGTTTTAAATCGTTTGTAGGTTTTCATACGAAAAAACATTTTTTTTTGCTCCACAGCGCCGCTTTCGGTTGCCGATACTACATAATCCATAAGCGCCTTTGTACCATTAACAAAATTGGGAAATTCGAAGACACCCGGTTGGGTATTCCAAACAATGATTTTTGCACAGAAAATGGGTTCTTTGAATAATTCTCTCGATTTAAATTACAAGCATATTAAAGTTTTTGAATGTGCAAGTAAATATTGTTGCTTACAATTGATATGTTCAAAAATAAAACAAACTTCATTTCAGCATACCCCTTCTAACAAAAATTACTCTTACGCTCAAGCAAATGTACGTACATACATATGTATGTATGTTCATATGTAAGCTAAGAAATGTATGAACATGGCAATGTATCTGCTATGACGATCGTAGCGTATAAACAAACTTAGATATATATGCAAACACATACATATATTCTTACACTAAAGATCAACAAACACCCCACTTCACCCCGCTTCACACCCACCTCATTGATACCAGTATATCCAAGCATAAGCTAACATATGTATGTTTGTACATTCAGATGTTCAAAACAAAAAAAACAAACTTCTATTCAACCAACCACTTCCAACAAAAATTATTCTTACGCACAAGCATGTGTACATACTTACATATGTATGTTCAAATGTAAATCACAAAATCCTGAAAACTAGCTTCCTCTTTTTCATTAATAATGCTTCTTCTTAAGTTGTCCAAAGTGGTGATGCAATTTGGCAATATGGCATTTGATAAAATCGTCAAAAGAAAAATGTTTGTGATTTTATAAATACCAACTTCGATGCATATTGAGGGATTTCATTATAACGCGCATAACTACTTCCATAACTAGGCACTTTTCCTATGAAATAATACCAAACTATTTATGTTCCCTAATCGAAGTAATAATATGGTAGTAAAAAATGCAAATAAAGATGCCCAATAAATGCCCAGTACCGTATTAGCAATATAATCTAAAAAATGTTCATGCATTGTTCATATACATTTTTGCAAATAATTTTCCAATATGCCGAATTGCCGAGTTGACAGAGCTTATGGAAATTTTAATTTGCTATTTGAAAAACCTGATCTTATTCGTCGAAAAATTGTTCGCGCAGTCGAACTACCAAGTTTTCAGCAGCTGTGTTGCAGTTAATACATAAAAGTCGAGTTTTACCCGTTTCTGGCCCGAATTCGCACTGTGACGTCATATTGTATATGCTGACTTGTTTATAACATGTCAGTACAAAGAAAGAATTTTACACTATTTTCATAGATAAAAAGTAATAAATGGGAGGCGCGAAATGAATTAAAGTAATTTTGCCAAGAAAAATAACATTATGTCGAAATAGAGCAATAAATTCGTTTATTTTAGTATTAATAATAAATTCCCCTTTTAGCTGTCAGTTGATTAAAGCTACAAACGGCAACACTTTTAACCACCGACGACACATAATTTGGTTCGTGCCTATTGTATTTCAGTAATGATATGGTGCAACAAAATACAAAAATAAAAGAAAATTTATGGCGATAATTAGAAAAGGCGTCCACCTATAGAACTAAAGCCCACTCCCTTTTAAAATACTCATTAACACCTTCCATTTGATACCCATATCGTACAAACAAATTCTAGAGTCACCCCTGGTCCACGTTTGTGGCGATATCCCGAAAAGGCGTCCACATATAGAACTAAGGCCCTCGCCCTTTTAAAATACTCATTAACACATTTCATTTGATACCCATATAGTACAAACAAATTCTAGAGTCACCCCTGGTCCACGTTTATGGCGATATCTCGAAAAGGCATCCACCTATAGAACTAAGGTCCACGCCCTTTTAAAATACTCATTAACACATTTCATTTGATACCCATATAGTACAAACAAATTCTAGAGTCACCCCTGGTCCACGTTTGTGGCGATATCCCGAAAAGGCGTCCACATATAGAACTAAGGCCCTCGCCCTTTTAAAATACTCATTAACACCTTTCATTTGATACGTTTTAAATCGTTTGTAGTTTTTTATACGAAAAAAAAATTTTTTTTTTGGTCCACAGATTTCGGAGATATCGATAACGCATCTCAAAAAAACCAAGAACGCAGCAATTTGGAAGCACTAAAAGTACTTTTCCTATAACTACATACGATAAAATTGATTGTAGTGAAATTAATTTTTTTTTAGTTCTTATAGTTACTCCGAAAATATAATACATTGTGCGGAAACCAAGCTTTTTTAGCAAATTTGGGTTTTTTCTTTTTGAAATACGTTTTAAATCGTTTGTAGTTTTTCATACGAAAAAAAAATTTTTTTTAGTCCACAGGTTTCGGAGATATCGCTAACGCATCTCAAAAAAACCAAGAACGCAGCAATTTGGAAGCACTAAAAGTACTTTTCCTATAACTACAAACGATAAAATTGATTGTAGTGAAATTCATTTTTTTTAGTTCTTATAATTACTCCGAAAATATAATACTTTGTGCGGAAACCAAGCAATTTAAGCAAATTTGGGTCTTTTCTTTTTGAAATACGTTTTAAATCGTTTGTAGTTTTTTCATAGGAAAAAAAAATTTTTTTTTTGGACCACATGTTTCGGAGATATCGCTATCGCATCTCAAAAAAACCACGAACGCAGAAATTTGGAAGCACTAAAAGTACTTTTCCTATAACTACAAACGATGAAACTGATTATAGTGAAATTCATTTTTTTGTAGTTTTTATAGTTACTCCGAAAATATAATACATTGTGCGGAAACCAAGCATTTAAGAAATTTGGGTTTTTTCTTTTTGAAATATCAAAAAAAACCAAGAACGCAGCAATTTGGAAGCATTAAAATTACTTTTCCTATAACTACAAACTATGAAATTGATTATAGTGAAATTCATTTTTTTGTAGTTTTTATAGTAACTCCGAAAATATAATACATTGTGCGGAAACTAAGCAATTTAATTAAATTTGGTTTTTTTCTTTTGAAAATACGTTTTAAATCGTTTGTAGTTTTTCATACGAAAAAAAAATGTTTTTTTTGGTCCACAGGTTTCGGAGATATCGCTAACGCATCTCAAAAAAACCAAGAACGCAGCAATTTGGAAGCAGTAAAAGTACTTTTCCTATAACTACAAACGATAAAATTGATTGTAGTGAAATTCATTTTTTTTTTTAGTTCTTATAGTTACTCCGAAAATATAATACATTGTGCGGAAACCAAGCAATTTAAGCAAATTTGGGGTTTTCCTTTTTGAAATACGTTTTAAATCGTTTGTAGTTTTTCATAGGAAAAAAAAATTTTTTTTGGTCCACAGGTTTCGGAGATATCGCTAACGCATCTCAAAAAAACCAAGAACGCAGAAATTTGGAAGCACGAAAAGTACTTTTCCTATAACTACAAACGATAAAATTGATTGTAGTGAAATTCAGTTTAATTTAGTTCTTATAGTTACTCCGAAAATATAATACATTGTGCGGAAACCAAGCTTTTTTAGCAAATTTGGGTTTTTTCTTTTTGAAATACGTTTTAAATCGTTTGTAGTTTTTCATACGAAAAAAAAAATTTTTTTTAGTCCACAGGTTTCGGAGATATCGCTAACGCATCTCAAAAAAACCAAGAACGCAGCAATTTGGAAGCACTAAAAGTACTTTTCCTATAACTACAAACGATAAAATTGATTTTAGTGAAATTCATTTTTTTTTAGTTCTTATAGTTACTCCGAAAATATAATGCATTGTGCGGAAACCAAGCAATTTAAGCAAATTTGGGGTTTTCCTTTTTGAAGTACGTTTTAAATCGTTTGTAGTTTTTCATAGGAAAAAAAAAAATTTTTTTTTTGGTCCACAGGTTTCGGAGATATCGCTAACGCATCTCAAAAAAACCAAGAACGCAGCAATTTGGAAGCACTAAAAGTACATTTCCTATAACTACAAACGATGAAATTGATTGTAGTGAAATTCATTTTTTTGTAGTTCTTATAGTGACTCCGAAAATATAATACATTTTGCGGAAACCAAGCAATTTAAGCAAATTTGGGTTTTTTCTTTTTGAAATACGTTTTAAATCGTTTGCAGTTTTTCATACGAAAAAAAAAATTTTTTTAGTCCACAGGTTTCGGAGATATCGCTAACGCATCTCAAAAAAACCAAGAACGCAGCAATTTGGAAGCACTAAAAGTACTTATCCTATAACTACAAACGATGAAATTGATTGTAGTGAAATTCATTTTTTTGTAGTTTTTATAGTTACTCCGAAAATATAATACATTGTGCGGAAACCAAGAATTTAAGAAATTTGGGTTTTTCTTTTTGAAATACGTTTTAAATCGTTTGTAGTTTTTCATAGGGAAAAAAATTTTGGTCCACAGGTTTCGGAGATATCGCTAACGCATCTCAAAAAAACCAAGAACGCAGCAATTTGGAAGCACTAAAAGTACTTTTCCTATAACTACAAACGATGAAATTGATTATAGTGAAATTAATTTTTTTGTAGTTTTTATAGTTACTCCGAAAATATAATACATTTTGCGGAAACCAAGCAATTTAAGCAAATTTGGGTTTTTTCTTTTTGAAATACGTTTTGAATCGTTTGTAGTTTTTCACAGGAAAAAAATTTTTTTTTGGTCCACAGGTTTCGGAGATATCGCTAACGAATCTCAAAAAAACCAAGAACGCAGCAATTTGGAAGCACTGAAAGTACTTTTCCTATAACTACAAACGATGAAATTGATTGTAGTGAAATTCATTTTTTTCTAGTTCTTATAGTTACTCCGAAAATATAATACATTGTGCGGAAACCAAGCAATTTAAGCAAATTTGGGTTTTTTCTTTTTGAAATACGTTTTAAATCGTTTCTAGGTTTTCATACGAAAAAAAAAAAATTTTTTAGTCCACAGGTTTCGGAGATATCGCTAACGCATCTCAAACAAACCAAGAACGCAGCAATTTGGAAGCACTAAAATTACTTTTCCTATAACTACAAACGATGAAATTGATTGTATTGAAATTCATTTTTCTGTAGTTCTTATAGTTACTCCGAAAATATAATACATTGTGCGGAAACCAAGAATTTAAGAAATTTGGGTTTTTTCTTTTTGAAATACGTTTTAAATCGTTTGTAGTTTTTCATAGGAAAAAAAAAATTTGGTCCACAGGTTTCGGAGATATCGTTAACGCATCTCAAAGAAACCAAGAACGCAGCAAGTTGGAAGCACTAAAAGTACTTTTCCTATAACTACAAACGATGAAATTGATTATAGTGAAATTCATTTTTTTGTAGTTTTTATTGTTACTCCGAAAATATAATACATTGTGCGGAAACCAAGCAATTTAAGCAAATTTGGGTTTTTTCTTTTTGAAATACGTTTTAAATCGTTTGTAGTTTTTCACAGGAAAAAAAAAATTTTTTTTGGTGCACAGGTTTCGGAGATATCGCTAACGAATCTCAAAAAAACCACGAACGCAGCAATTTGGAACCACTGAAAGTACTTTTCCTATAACTACAAACGGTGAAATTGATTTTAGTGAAATTCATTTTTTTGTAGTTCTTATAGTTACTCCGAAAGTATAATACATTGTGCGGAAACCAATCAATTTATTTAAATTTGGTTTTTTTCTTTTTTAAATACGTTTTAAATCGTTTGTAGTTTTTCATACGAAAAAAAAATTTTTTTTTGGTCCACAGGTTTCGGAGATATCGCTAACGAATCACAAAAAAACCAAGAACGCAGCAATTTGGAACCACTGAAAGTACTTTTCCTGTAACTACAAACGGTGAAATTGATTGTAGTGAAATTCATTTTTTTCTAGTTCTTATAGTTACTCCGAAAATATAATACATTGTGCGGAAACCGAGCAATTTAAGCAAATTTGGGTTTTTTCTTTTTGAAATACGTTTTAAATCGTTTGTAGTTTTTCATACGAAAAAACATTATTTTTGCTCCACAGCGCCGTTTTCGGTTGCCGATACTACATAATACATAAGCGCCTTTGTACCATTAGCAAAATTGGGAAATTCGAAGACACCCGGTTGGGTATTCCAAGCAATGATTTTTGCACAGAAAATGGGTCTTTGAATAATTCTCTCGATTTAAATTACAAGCATATTAAAGTTTTTGAATGTGCAAGTAAATATTGTTGCTTACAATTCATATGTTCAAAAATAAAACAAACTTCATTTCAGCATACCCCTTCAAACAAAAATTATTCTTACGCTCAAGCAAATGTACGTACATACATATGTATGTATGTTCATATGTAAGCTAAGAAATTTATGAACATGGCAATGTATCTGCTATTACGATCGTAGCGTATAAACAAACTATGCAAACACATACATATATTCTTAAACTAAAGATCAACCAACACCCCACTTCACCCCGCTTCACACCCACCTCATTGATACCAGTATATCCAAGCATAAGCTAACATATGTATGTTCAAAAAAAGATGTTCAAAAAAAAAAACAAATTTCTATTCAACCAACCACTTCCAACAAAAATTATTCTTATGCACAAGCATGTGTACATACTTACATATGTATGTTCAAATGTAAATCACAAAATCCTGAAAACTAGCTTCCTCTTTTTCATTAATAATGCTTCTTCTTAAGTTGTCCAAATTGGTGATGCAATTTGACAATATGGCATTTGATAAAATCGTCAAAAGAAAAATGTTTGTGATTTTATAAATACCAACTTCGATGCATATTGAGGGATTTCATTATAACGCGCATAACTACTTCCATAACTAGGCACTTTTCTTATGAAATAATACCAAACTATTTATATGCCCTAATCGAAGTAATAATATGGTAGTAAAAAATGCAAATAAAGATGCGCAGATATTGCCCAATAAATGCCCAGTAGGGTATTAGCAATATAATCTAAAAAATGTTCATGCATTGTTCATATACATTTTTGCAAATAATTTTCCAATATGCCGAATTGCCGAGTTGACAGAGCTTATGGAAATTTTAATTTGCTATTTGAAAAACCTTATCTTATTCTGTCGAAAAATTGTTCGCGCAGTCGAACGACCAAGTTTTCAGCAGCTGTGTTGCAGTTAATACATAAAAGTCGAGTTTTACCCGTTTCTGGCCCGAATTCGCACTGTGACGTCATATTGTATATGCTGACTTGTTTATAACATGTCAGTACAAAGAAAGAATTTTACACTATTTTCATAGATAAAAAGTAATAAATGGGAGGTGCGAAATGAATTAAAGTAATTTTGCCAAGAAAAATAACATTATGTCGCAAAAGAGCAATAAATTCGTTTATTTTAGTATTAATAATAAATTCCCCTTTTAGCTGTAAGTTGATTAAAGCTACAAACCGCAACACTTTTAACCACCGATGACACATAATTTGGTTCGTGCCTATTGTATTTCAGTAATGATATGGTGCAACAAAATACAAAAATAAAAGAAAATTTTAAAATGGGCGTGGCTCCGCCCTTTTTCATTTAATTTGTCTAGGATACTTTTAAAGCCATAAGTCGAACAAAAATTTACCACTCCCCGTGAAATTTGGTAGAGGCTTAGATTCTAGGACGATAACTGTTTTCTGTGAAAAAGGGCGAAATCGGTTGAAGCCACGCCCAGTTTTTATACACAGTCGACCGTCTGTCCTTCCGCTCGGCCGTTAACACGATAACTTGAGCAAAAATTGATATATCTTTACTAAACTCAGTTCACGTACTTATCTGAACTCACTTTGTATTGGTGTAAAAAATGGACGAAATCCGACTATGACCACGCCCACTTTTTCGATATCGAAAATTACGAAAAATGAAAAAAATGCCATAATTATATATCAAATACGAAAAAAGGGATGAAACATGGTAATTGTATTGGTCTATTGACGCAAAATATAACTTTAGAAAAAAACTTGGTAAAATGGGTGTGACTCCTACCATATTAAGTAGAAGAAAATGAAAAAGTTTTGCAGGGCGAAATGTAAAGCCCTTGGAATCTTGGAAGGAATACTGTTCGTGGTATTACATATATAAAAAAATTAGCGGTACCCGACAGATGATGTTCTGCATCACCCTGGTCCACATTTTGTTCGATATCTCGAAAACGCCTTCACATATACAACTAAGGGCCACTCTCTTTTAAAACCCTCATTAATACCTTTAATTTGATACCCATATCGTATAAACACTTTCTAGAGTCACCTCTGGTCCACGTTTATGGCGATATCTCGAAAGGGCGTCCAACTATAGAACTAAGGCCCACGCACTTTTAAAATTCGCATTAATACCTTTCATTTGATACCATATCGTACAAACAAATTCTAGAGTCACCCCTGGTCCACCTTTATGGCGTATCTCGTAAAAGCGTCCACCTATAGAACTAAGACACACACCCTTTTAAAATACTCATTAACACCTTTCATTTGATACCCATATTGTATAAACGCATTCTAGAGTCAACCCTGGTCCATCTTTATGGCGATATCTCGAAAAGGCGTCCACCTATAGAACTTAGGCCCACGCCCTTTCAAAATACTCATTAACACCTTTCATTTGATACCCATATCGTACAAACAAATTCTAGAGTCAACCCTGGTCCATCTTTATGGCGATATCTCGAAAATGCGTCCACCTATAGAACTTAGGCCCACACCCTTTTAAAATATTCATTAACACCTTTCATTTGATACCCATATCGTACAAACAAATTCTATAGTCAGCCCTGGTTCACCTTTATGGCGATAATTCGAAAAGGCGTCCACCTATAGAACTAAGGCCCACGCCCTTTTAAAATACTCATTAACACCTTCCATTTGATACTCATATCGTACAAACAAATTCTAGAGTCACCCCTGGTCCATCTTTATGGCGATATCTCGAAACGGCGTTCATCTATAGAACTTAGGCCCACGCCCTTTTCAAATACTCATTAATACCTTTCATTTGATACCCATATCGTACAAAATAAATTCTAGAGTCACCCCTGGTCCACCTTTATGGCGATATCTCGAAAAGGCGTCCACCTATAGAACTTAGGCCCACTCCCTTTTAAAATTATCATTAACACATTTCATTTGATACCCATATAGTACAAACAAATTCTAGAGTCACCCCTGGTCCACCTTTATGGCGATGTCTCGAAAAGGCGTCCATATATAGAAATAAGGCCCACGCCCTCTTAAAATACTCATTAACACCTTTCATTTGATACTCATATCGTACAAACAAATTCTAGAGTCACCCCTGGTCCATCTTTATGGCGATATCTCGAAACGGCGTTCATCTATAGAACTTAGGCCCACGCCCTTTTCAAATACTCATTAATACCTTTCATTTGATACCCATATCGTACAAAATAAATTCTAGAGTCACCCCTGGTCCACCTTTATGGCGATATCTCGAAAAGGCGTCCACCTATAGAACTTAGGCCCACTCCCTTTTAAGACACTTATTAACACCTTTCGTTTGATACCCATATTGTACAAACGCATTCTAGAGTCAACCCTGGTCCACTTTTATAACGATATTCCGAAAAAGCATCCACCTATGGAACTAAGGCCCACTCCCTTTCAAAATACTCATTAACACCTTTCATTTGATACCCATATAGTACAAACAAATTCTAGAGTCACCCCTGGTCCACCTTTATGGCGATGTCTCGAAAAGGCGTCCATATATAGAAATAAGGCCCACGCCCTCTTAAAATACTCATTAACACCTTTCATTTGATACTCATATCGTACAAACAAATTCTAGAGTCACCCCTGGTCCATCTTTATGGCGATATCTCGAAACGGCGTTCATCTATAGAACTTAGGCCCACGCCCTTTTCAAATACTCATTAATACCTTTCATTTGATACCCATATCGTACAAAATAAATTCTAGAGTCACCCCTGGTCCACCTTTATGGCGATATCTCGAAAAGGCGTCCACCTATAGAACTTAGGCCCACTCCCTTTTAAAATTATCATTAACACATTTCATTTGATACCCATATCGTACAAACAAATTCTAGAGTCAGGCCTGGTCCACCTTTATGGCGATATCCCTAAATGGCGTCCATCTATAGAACTAGGGCCCACTTCCTCTTAAAATACTCTTTAATAAACTCCATTTGATACACATGTCATACAAACACATTCCAGGGTTACCCTAGGTTCTTTTTACAACATGGTGATTTTCCCTTACTTTGTCTCCACAGCTCTCAACTGTGTATGTAATGTTCGGTTACACCCGAACTTAGCCTTCCTTACTTGTTTCTTCTTATCTCAAGACGCTGCCACAGCATCACAGCGACTAAAGTGTTTATTTATATCTGCCTTTACTTTGGAGTATTATTGAATATGTATGTATGTACATTTCTAGTTTGGTTCATATTTTTATACATATATATTCAATGATACAATGCTCAAAAGCTGATCGACAGGCACAGGCTTCTGTGTACATATGCACATACGTATTTAAGGGTGGAATTGATGCTAGTCAAGTGCTCTTTGACTTGGCTTATCAAACTACAAACGATGAAATTTATTGTAGTGAAATTAATTTTTTTGTAATTTTTATAGTTACTCCGAAAATATAATACATTCTGCGGAAACCAAGCAATATAAGTAAATTTGGTTTTTTTTTTTGCAATACGTTTTAAATCGTTTGTAGTTTTTCATAGGAAAAAAATTTTTTTTTGGTCCACAGGTTTCGGAGATATCGCTAACGCATCTCAAAAAATCCAAGAACGCAGCAATTTGGAAGCACTAAAAGTACTTTTCCTATAACTACAAACGATGAAATTGATTATAGTGAAATTCATTTTTTTGTAGTTTTTATAGTTACTCCGGTCCACAGGTTTCGGAGATATCGCTAACGAATCTCAAAAAAACCAAGAACGCAGCAATTTGGAAGCACTGAAAGTACTTCCCCTATAACTACAAACGGTGAAATTGATTGTAGTGAAATTCATTTTTTTGTAGTTCTTATAGTTACTCCGAAAGTATAATACATTGTGCGGAAACCAAGCAATTTAATTAAATTTGGTTTTTTTCTTTTTGAAATACGTTTTAAATCGTTTGTAGTTTTTCATACGAAACAAAATTTTTTTTTTGGTCAACAGGTTTCGGAGATATCGCTTACGCATCTCAAAAAAACCAAGAACGCAGCAATTTGGAAGCACTAAAAGTACTTTTCCTATAACTACAAACTATGAAATTGATTGTAGTGAAATTCATTTTTTTCTAGTTCTTATAGTTACTCCGAAAATATAATACATTGTGCGGAAACCAAGCAATTTAAGCAAATTTGGGTTTTTTCTTTTTGAAATACGTTTTAAATCGTTTGTAGTTTTTCATAGGAAAAAAAAATTTTTTTTTTGGTCAACAGGTTTCGGAGATATCGCTAACGCATCACAAAAAAACCAAGAACGCAGCAATTTGGAAGCACTAAAAGTACATTTCCTATAACTACAAACGATGAAATTGATTGTAGTGAAATTCATTTTTTTCTAGTTCTTATAGTTACTCCGAAAATATAATACATTGTGCGGAAACCGAGCAATTTAAGCAAATTTGGGTTTTTTCTTTTTGAAATACGTTTTAAATCGTTTGTAGTTTTTCATAGGAAAAAAAAATTTTTTTTTGGTCAACAGGTTTCGGAGATATCGCTAACGCATCAGAAAAAAAACCAAGAACGCAGCAATTTGGAAGCACTAAAAGTACATTTCCTATAACTACAAACGATGAAATTGATTGTAGTGAAATTCATTTTTTTCTAGTTCTTATAGTTACTCCGAAAATATAATACATTGTGCGGAAACCGAGCAATTTAAGCAAATTTGGGTTTTTTCTTTTTGAAATACGTTTTAAATCGTTTGTAGGTTTTCATACGAAAAAACCTTTTTTTTTGCTCCACAGCGCCGCTTTCGGTTACCGATAATACATAATCCATAAGCGCCTTTGTACCATTAACAAAATTGGGAAATTCGAAGACACCCGGTTGGGTATTCCAAACAATGATTTTTGCACAGAAAATGGGTCTTTGAATAATTCTCTCGATTTAAATTACAAGCATATTAAAGTTTTTGAATGTGCAAGTAAATATTGTTGCTTACAATTCATATGTTCAAAAATAAAACAAACTTCATTTCAGCATACCCCTTCTAACGAAAATTATTCTTACGCTCAAGCAAATGTACGTACATACATATGCATGTATGTTCATATGTAAGCTAAGAAATGTATGAACATGGCAATGTATCTGCTATGACGATCGTAGCGTATAAGAAAACTTAGATATATATGCAAACACATACATATATTCTTAAACTAAAGATCAACAAACACCCCACTTCACCCCGCTTCACACCCACCTCATTGATACCAGTATATCCAAGCATAAGCTAACATATGTATGTTTGTACATTCAGATGTTCAAAACAAAAAAAACAAACTTCTATTCAACCAACCACTTCCAACAAAAATTATTCTTACGCACAAGCATGTGTACATACTTACATATGTATGTTCAAATGTAAATCACAAAATCCTGAAAACTAGCTTCCTCTTTTTCATTAATAATGCTTCTTCTTAAGTTGTCCAAAGTGGTGATGCAATTTGGCAATATGGCATTTGATAAAATCGTCAAAAGAAAAATGTTTGTGATTTTATAAATACAAACTTCGATGCATATTGAGGGATTTCATTATAACGCGCATAACTACTTCCATAACTAGGCACTTTTCCTATGAAATAATACCAAACTATTTATATGCCCTAATCGAAGTAATAATATGGTAGTAAAAAATGCAAATAAAGATGCGCAGATATTGCCCAATAAATGCCCAGTACCGTATTAGCAATATAATCTAAAAAATGTTCATGCATTGTTCATATACATTTTTGCAAATAATTTTCCAATATGCCGAATTGCCGAGCTGACAGAGCTTATGGAAATTTTAATTTGCTATTTGAAAAACCTGATCTTATTCTGTCGAAAAATTGTTCGCGCAGTCGAGCTACCAAGTTTTCAGCAGCTGTGTTGCAGTTAATACATAAAAGTCGAGTTTTACCCGTTTCTGGCCCGAATTCGCACTGTGACGTCATATTGTATATGCTGACTTGTTTATAACATGTCAGTACAAAGAAAGAATTTTACACTATTTTCATAGATAAAAAGTAATAAATGGGAGGTGCGAAATGAATTAAAGTAATTTTGCCAAGAAAAATAACATTATGTCGCAAAAGAGCAATAAATTGGTTTATTTTAGTATTAAAAATAAATTCCCCTTTTAGCTGTCAGTTGATTAAAGCTACAAACGGCAACACTTTTAATTACCGACGACACATAATTTGGTTCGTGCCTATTGTATTTCAGTAATGATATGGTGCAACAAAATACAAAAATAAAAGAAAATTTTAAAATGGGCGTGGCTCCGCCCTTTTTCATTTAATTTGTCTACGATACTTTTAATGCCATAAGTCGAACAAAAATTTACCACTCCTCGTGAAATTTGGTAGAGGCTTAGATTCTAGGACGGTAACTGTTTTCTGTGAAAAAGGGCGAAATCGGTTGAAGCCACGCCCAGTTTTTATACACAGTCGACCGTCTGTCCTTCCGCTCGGCCGTTAACACGATAACTTGAGCAAAAATCGATATATCTTTACTAAACTCAGTTCACGTACTTATCTGAACTCACTTTGTATTGGTGTAAAAAATTGACGAAATCCGACTATGACCACGCCCACTGTTTCGATATCGAAAATTACGAAAAATTAAAAAAATGCCATAATTATATATCAAATACGAAAAAAGGCATGAAACATGGTAATTGTATTGGTCTATTGACGCAAAATATAACTTTAGAAAAAAACTTTGTAAAATGGGTGTGACTCCTACCATATTAAGTAGAAGAAAATGAAAAAGTTTTGCAGGGCGAAATCTAAAGCCCTTGGAATCTTGGAAGGAATACTGTTCGTGGTATTACATATATAAAAAAATTAGCGGTACCCGACAGATGATGTTCTGGATCACCCTGGTCCACATTTTGTTCGATATCTCGAAAACGCCTTCACATATACAACTAAGGGCCACTCTCTTTTAAAACCCTCATTAATACCTTTAATTTGATACCCATATCGTATAAACACGTTCTAGAGTCACCTCTGGTCCACGTTTATGGCGATATCTCGAAAGGGCGTCCAACTATAGAACTAAGACTCACGCACTTTTAAAATACTCATTAATACCTTTCATTTGATACCCATATCGTACAAACAAATTCTAGAGTCACCCCTGGTCCACCTTTATGGCGTATCTCGTAAAAGCGTCCACCTATAGAACTAAGGCCCACACCCTTTTAAAATACTCATTAACACCTTTCATTTGATACCCATATTGTACAAACGCATTCTAGAGTCAACCCTGGTCCATCTTTATGGCGATATCTCGAAAAGGCGTCCACCTATAGAACTTAGGCCCATGCCCTTTCAAAATACTCATTAACACCTTTCATTTGATACCCATATCGTACAAACAAATTCTAGAGTCAACCCTGGTCCATCTTTATGGCGATATCTCGAAAATGCGTCCACCTATAGAACTTAGGCACACGCCCTTTTAAAATATTCATTAACACCTTTCATTTGATACCCATATCGTACAAACAAATTCTAGAGTCAGCCCTGTTCCACCTTTATGGCGATATTTCGAAAAGGCATCCACCTATAGAACTAAGGCCCACGCCCTTTTAAAATACTCATTAACACCTTTCATTTGATACCCAAATTGTAAAAACGCATTCTAGAGTCACCCCTGGTCCACTTTTATAACGATATTCCGAAAAGGCGTCCACCTATAGAACTAACGCCCACTCCCTTTTAAAATACTCATTATCACCTTCCATTTGATACCCATATCGTACAAACAAATTCTAGAGTCACCCCTGGTCCACGTTTATGGCGATATCTCGAAAAGGCATCCACCTATAGAACTAAGGCCCACGCCCTTTTAAAATACTCATTAACACCTTTCATTTGATACCCATATAGTACAAACAAATTCTAGAGTCACCCCTGGTCCACGTTTATGGCGATATCTCGAAAAGGCGTCCACATATAGAACTAAGGCCCACTCCTTTTTAAAATACTCATTAACACCTTTCATTTGATACCCATATTGTAAAAACGCATTCTAGAGTCACCCCTGGTCCACTTTTATAACGATATTCCGAAAAGGCGTCCACCTATAGAACTAAAGCCCACTCCCTTCTAAAATACTCATTATCACCTTCCATTTGATACCCATATCGTACAAACAAATTCTAGAGTCACCCCTGGTCCACGTTTATGGCGATATCTGGAAAAGGCGTCCACATATAGAACTAAGGCCCACTCCTTTTTAAAATATTCATTAACACTTTTCATTTGATATCCATATCGTACAAACAAATTCTAGAGTCACCCCTGGTCCACCTTTATGGCGATATTTCGAAAAGGCGTCCACCTATAGAACTAAGGCCCACGCCCTGTTAAAGTACTCATTAACACCTTTCATTTGATACCCATATTGTACAAATGCATTCTAGAGTCACCCTTGGTCCACTTTTATAAAGATATTCCGAAAAGGCGTCCACCTATAGAACTAAGGCCCACGCCCTGTTAAAATACTCATTAACACCTTTCATTTGATACCCATATTGTACAAACGCATTCTAGAGTCACCCCTGGTCCACTTTTATAAAGATATTAAGAAAAGGCGTCCACTATAGAACTAAGGCCCACTCCTTTTTAAAATACTCATTAACACCTTTCATTTGATACCCATATCGTACAAACAAATTCTAGAGTCACCCCTGGTCCACCTTTATGGCGATATTTCGAAAAGGCGTCCACCTATAGAACTAAGGCCAACGCCCTGTTAAAATACTCATTAACACCTTTCATTTGATACCCATATTGTACAAACGCATTCTAGAGTCACCCCTGGTCCACTTTTATAAAGATATTCCGAAAAGGCGTCCACCTATAGAACTAAGGCCCACTCCCTTTTAAAACACTTATTAACACCTTTCGTTTGATACCCATATTGTACAAACGCATTCTAGAGTCAACCGTGGTCCACTTTTATAACGATATTCCGAAAAAGCGTCCACATATGGAACTAAGGCCCACTCCCTTTCAAAATACTCATTAACACCTTTCATTTGATACCCATATCGTACAAACAAATTCTAGAGTCAGCCCTGTTCCACCTTTATGGCGATATTTGGAAAAGGCATCCACCTATAGAACTAAGGCCCACGCCCTTTTAAAATACTCATTAACACCTTTCATTTGATACCCATATTGTAAAAACGCATTCTAGAGTCACCCCTGGTCCACTTTTATAACGATATTCCGAAAAGGCGTCCACCTATAGAACTAAAGCCCACTCCCTTTTAAAATACTCATTATCACCTTCCATTTGATACCCATATCGTACAAACAAATTCTAGAGTCACCCCTGGTCCACGTTTATGGCGATATCTCGAAAAGGCATCCACCTATAGAACTAAGGCCCACGCCCTTTTAAAATATTCATTAACACCTTTCATTTGATACCCATATAGTACAAACAAATTCTAGAGTCACCCCTGGTCCACGTTTATGGCGATATCTCGAAAAGGCGTCCACATATAGAACTAAGGCCCACTCCTTTTTAAAATATTCATTAACACTTTTCATTTGATATCCATATCGTACAAACAAATTCTAGAGTCACCCCTGGTCCACCTTTATGGCGCTATCTCGAAAAGGCGTCCACTTATAGAACTAAGACCCTCGCCCTGTTAAAATACTCATTAACACCTTTCATTTGATACCCATATTGTACAAACGCATTCTAGAGTCACCCCTGGTCCACTTTTATAAAGATATTCCGAAAAGGCGTCCACCTATAGAACTAAGGCCCACTCCCTTTTAAAACACTTACTAACACCTTTCGTTTGATACCCATATTGTACAAACGCATTCTAGAGTCAACCCTGGTCCACTTTTATAACGATATTCCGAAAAAGCGTCCACATATGGAACTAAGGCCCACTCCCTTTCAAAATACTCATTAACACCTTTCATTTGATACCCATATCGTACAAAATAAATTCTAGAGTCACCCCTAGTCCACCTTTATGGCGATATCTTGAAAAGGCGTCCACCTATAGAACTTAGGCCCACTCCCTTTTAAAATTATCATTAACACATTTCATTTGATACCCATATCGTACAAACAAATTCTAGAGTCAGGCCTGGTCCACCTTTATGGCGATATCCCTAAATGGCGTCCATCTATAGAACTAAGGCCCACTTCCTCTTAAAATGCTCTTTAATACCTTCCATTTGATACACATGTCATACAAACACATTCCAGGGTTACCCTAGGTTCTTTTTACAACATGGTGATTTTCCCTTACTTTGTCTCCACAGCTCTCAACTGAGTATGTAATGTTCGGTTACTCCCGAACTTAGCATTCCTTACTTGTTTCTTTTCATCTCAAGACGCTGCCACAGCATCAAAGCGGTCAAAGTGTTTATTTATATCTGCCTTTACTTTGGAGTATTATTGAATATGTATGTATGTACATTTCTAGTTTTGTTCATATTTTCATACATATATATTCAATGATACAATGCTCAAAAGCTGATCGACAGGCACAGGCTTCTGTGTACATATGCACATACGTATTTAAGGGTGGAATTGATGCTAGTCAAGTGCTCTTTGACTTGGCTTATCAAACTACAAACGATGAAATTTATTGTAGTGAAATTAATTTTTTTGTAATTTTTATAGTTACTCCGAAAATATAATACATTCTGCGGAAACCAAGCAATATAAGTAAATTTGGTTTTTTTTTTTGCAATACGTTTTAAATCGTTTGTAGTTTTTCATAGGAAAACATTTTTTTTTTTGGTCCACAGGTTTCGGAGAAATCGCTAACGCATCTCAAAAAAACCAAGAACGCAGCAATTTGGAAGCACTAAAAGTACTTTTCCTATAACTACAAACGATGAAATTGATTGTAGTGAAATTCATTTTTTTATACTGTCGCAAAAAAATAAAAATTTTGCGGTATGGACACAAAGTAACATATTTTCGGTAACTACAAACGATGTAGTAAATAGATGCCTATGTAGTGGCCCAGTATGGCCCGCAATAACATTGTGTCCCCCACCAACAAACCAATCGGTTTCGGCAGATATGTATGTATACACGCAAAATCTATTTTGGAAGAAAAAACGCCAAAGCATTCACCACTTTCACTCAAAAAGTGTTATGCTTAAACAAGCGACACATCTTACCAATATGTACATATGTATGTAGTTTAGTGCTGTTCGGGTAAGTATATTACGATGCACTCCAGTTTCAGTGCGTCGTTTTTGTTGTCAGAGTTCAAATGAAACGAGTGTTTTTGAAATGTTGTTTTTTATATTCAAAACTATTTGATTACATAAAATAAAATATGTATAATTTTTTTTTTGCACTAATTCTTTTTTAGATACTATTTTTTTTTAGAGTTCTTTGATATTCCATCATGTAGTTCCCATTTGTTGTTGCTTCTACGTATGTATGTAAGGTCGATAATGGCCGATCCCGCTGAAGTCAATATATTCAGTGGCACCAACCAAAACATATGTATTAGTTAGTACCTGTAGCTCAATGGGTATTTCCAACAATGAGAAGCCAGAGGACAAATGATCTTTGGTGCTAATATTACGACACAGACTGGTAAAGAATGCTTCTATGTCAATCCATAGGTCATTGCCGGGTTGAATACAGATATTGGCTTCAATGTTGCAGTTATGGCATCGCCGTACATGTTGTTCCAGATATTTAAGTAGGGATTGCTGTAGTCCTTGTATTCCACAAGCTCTAAGTGGTTCGAGATTTGTAGCTACCACAGCTAAATTATACGAAGTAAACTCTGTACATTTTGGGCATGTTGAATTGATAGTCAATAAAGGAACTTTATCAAACAGCTCGGAAACAGCGTTACTTAAGTTGGAGTTACATTCTAGTTCACCGTTCTTAACTTTCTTAAATTTAAGAACAAGATTTGCTCTCTTCAGGTAAATGTTCCTATTTAGACCTTTGCTTCCGATTTGCTATATTATGTCAAACACATCTGAATTAATTGTGTCGATATAATTATGGTAGATATATCTATCTACGTAAGCGACAAGTACGCAGTGTAGAGCTGAATCAAAAGGACATGTATTTATCAGCTTAACTACTCCTTGCTTAGTCTTTAACGGCGCTAAACAATTTCCATTAATTAACAAGCCTAATTTTTTTGTGAATTTGGCCGCTTGTGCATATTTTCAATATCCGGTTCTTTCTGAGCATAATGACTGACTTTTTTATTTTTCAATAGTCCACCCCGTTCATCCTTTAGATTTAAGTAATTGTATTTATTTTATTTTTAGGAGGAAATATTGGATTTATTACACTATTAACTTTGTCTGTGGTACTGGTGCTACTATTCGGAGTGGACGAAAAATTTTTGAATATGGGGGGAGACTTCTTAACTACCTTAAACACATTTTCGTTATTAACTCTTACTTTAAAGTTAGGTTCATTTACATCTTTTGATTTTTCATAACTTGTTGTACACAAATCAACGACACTAAAATTTAAAGTACTGTTCTCAATATTGAAATCATCACTTCCTTTGATCTTCAATATGCTGCTCAAGTCGTGCATAAAATTCTTACTTACTTCTGGCAGTGATAAATCAATTCTTTCTGTTGAAGAGAGATGTAGAGAACCTATGGAAAGATTTTTTTTTTTGTCAATTTAATTGCATTTCAAATTTGAAGTGGAATTTTGATTGTATTCACCACTTCGCTCTCGATCTGTATCTTTGTCATTTTTCCAAAGTTCAGCAGTTTCCGTATCATTGTGAGTAATGGTCGTATCGTTATTATGAGATAAATACTGTTTGCTGGACATCGCAGCAAGTAGCTTCATGGTTCCACTCAATACGTTTAAATGCGTTTTCAAAAAAAAATCTAGAGAATTATTCTTCGAATTTGCAAATACATGACATTTTATATCTTTAAAATATTCTTCGCTTATAGCCGAGCCCGCTGTCAAAATATGTATTTTATCTTGAATTTGTTTGTGGTAAAATAATGTGGGAACAATAGCAGTCCAAAGTAAAAATTAGTCGCAAAGTTTCCCAAGCCGTTCACCAAAATATTTATTCACGTATTCATTGGGAAATGGGCCAGCAACATTTTTACTGCATACATGTTTTATATTTGCTAAATCTCTTTGAAGAGGTATAATTTATTTAGTGTTTCTTTTCAAATTACTTGACCTTTCTTCACTTTCATCTACATTAATCATGTCAGCAAACAAATGATCTGCCGGAAATTCAGGAAAATTGCGGACCCACATTTAATTAAATGTAATAATAACTCTTTATATTGTGCACATGCAGTTCTACCGCTGTCTTGATGCTCGGAATAAGCAACAGTAAGCACAGCCGTCAATATATTTTTAAACTCATTAAGAGAAGTGCAATTGCGTAAAATATTAAGGCACCTCATATAAAAATCTTTCTGGTGTCTATTGTTTTTATTGAAGCAAGTCCACATTGATACAAATTTGTTTAAATGAGCAACGTCAATTCTCAGAATGGCTGTTTTCTTAATAGATATGTTATCAACAACATCATCGTAGCATTCATCTATATATTGATTTAAAGGCATATTATTGAATGCCAATGCAGCTGCATTTAAAAGGGCCAAAGAAAAGTCTGTGACTACTTGTTTCGGTGCGTCTATATCGCATCTTAACCACTCTCGTAGCCAGTACGACAATGTTTTGGAATCATGCTTTTCTGATATGAATTGGAGTAGTGGAAGCGACGACCTTTCATATGCAGCTATAACTTGATAATACAAGATAACTCGTTTAGAGTTATCGTTTGCTGGTAAACGTCTGATCAAACTTCCAGTAGCATCAATACATATACTGCCAATTCGATCCTTTTGCATGAATAATTTATACAGGGAAATCTGCTCTGGAAGCCAGTACATAATGTACATTTTATTGAGTGAAATCTCGTGTATACTTTCAGAATATTTTGGATCACTCTTTAAATCTTCAATTGCTAAAAGAGGATGGGAAAAAGATTTGAGATTGAGATCCTTTCTTTTCTGCGTGTACTTTGCGTTTCTCAAAACACTTTCCTTCGGAAGATTTGCTGGTTCATCATCTCCAAACTGCATTTGCTCGTCTGCTTTCTGTCGCCGCCACATATAAGTTGACTTGCGATTAATTTCATTAATCACCTCTCTTCTGCTGCCTCTTCTTATAATGCTTAATATGTCTGGTATCACCGGTGGACAGATGAAAATCGATACCGTCATCACTCGCATCTTCCAAGCTATATATATGTATTTCGTTGTTACATTCATTGCAAACACCTTGAACAGATAGAAACATGGCACTGCCTCTAGATATTTTTGGCGTTTGAAAAGAGAATGGGCAGGAAATTCTCAAATGTTTCCATATATAGCTATAAATTTAATCTGTCCAACCTGGCTCAAAGATTTCATATTCTCGATTGTCTTTGAATCTTTTCGTTTTCAAGTTTAAACTTTTCCATTCACATGACGACAAATGGATTGTTCTTTTGATTAAAGTTAAATTCTGGGGAACTCCCTGAGTTGACCAATTTGGGTCGTTAGTATTTCTCTTTCTTTTAAACGTTTGTAAAGCAGGACCACTAATTCTAGCAGATACGTTGTTGCGATTTTTGGTTATGTACAACCATAATACTATTTTCACACAGGCGGCTTATTGAATAATAAAGGCAATTTTCTACATTAAGACGCTTATTGAGCTCAATCTTCCCTACAAAATTCGAATCTATTATTATTTCATTAGTAGCTAATCGAATGCATAATGAAGTCAGAAGCACAATGCAACTCTGTTGGCAGCGTTCCGCTTCCGTTTCCGCTTCTTAATTTTTGGTGTGTTCAGTGCTTACAAATGTCATTTGTCAAAGCAAATGTCATTGTCTGCATGGCGGAACGATACAAGGTGGCCGCATCGAACAGCTGATTATAACCTTTTTTATTTGATTTGATACATCAACTACCGGCGCAGTATGATTTTGACATTTGTCCATCGAATTTACAAGTACATGGAAATTTGTTTGTTTGTAGGTATGTCACCATGCTCCCACCTTGTATCGTTCCGCCATGATTGTCTGTCTCATCCTTCATACTAATCGAGCAGTTACTTCTGTGTGAAAGCAAAAAATTTACGATTTCATTAGCAGGTGAAATGAGATCATTAAGTTTCTGTGTGAAAACAGTATAAATGGTCGCTGGTCATTCCAGGCAAAAGGTTGACAGCTTTTTGCCATACTTTATTATTAAAGGGCAAATACTTATTATTTCCATTTCGAAATTGGAAATCCTTTAGGCGACTATAAATTGTATCAGCAGAGTACATACCAGATTTTGGCATTATTACTTATTTCGATGTTTATAATAAATATATATTACAGCGTTAGTAAATTAAATTAAATAAATTTTAATTAAAAGACAATAAAATAAAGCACAAAAATATTAATAAAATAAATATAATATTAAATTAAGTTAAATGAATTAAAATAAAATGAAACGAAATAAAATAAAATAAAACGAAATATAATAAAAAAAGAAAATTAAATTAAATAAAATTAAAAAATAAATAAAATTAAAGTAAATAAAATATAATAAAGTAATGTAACATAAAATAAAACTAAAAAAATAAAATGAAATTAAATTGAATTAAATTAAATGAAACAAAATAAATTTAAATTAAATTAAATTAAATAAAACAAAATAAAATAAAATTAATTAAAAAAAAATAAAATAAAATTAAATAATGTAAAATAAAATAAAATAAGATAAAATAAAATAAAATCAAATAATGTAAAATAAAATAAAATAAGATAAAATAAAATAAAACCAAATTAAGTAAAACAAAATAAAATGAAAGAGAATAAAATAAAATTAATTAAATAAAATAAAATAAAGATTAAATCAAATAAAACAAAATAAAATATTATTAAATTAAATTAAATATAACAAAATTGAATAAAACTAAAAAAAATTAAATTAAATTAAAAAAATAAAATAAAATTAAATAATGTAAAATAAAATAAAATAAAATAAAACAACGTAAAAATAAAATAAAATAAAATAAAATTAAATTAAATTAAATAAAACAAAATAGAATTAATTTAAAAAAATAAAATTAATTAAATACAACAAAATAAATTTAAATTAATTAAAAAAATAAATAAATAAAATAAATTAATATAAAATAAAATAAAACAAAATTAATAAAAAAATAAATATAACTAAAACAAGTAAGGAAGGCTAAGTTCGGGTGTAACCAAACATTACATACTCAGTTGAGAGCTATGGAGACAAAATAAGGGAAAATCACCATGTAGGAAAATGAACCTCTGGTAACCCTGGAATGTGTTGTTATGACATGCGTATCAAATGGCAAGTATTAAAGATTATTTTAAGAGGGAGTGGGCCATAGTTCTGGACACCTTTTCGAGATATCGCCATAAAGGTGGACCAGGGCTGACTCTAGAATTTGTTGGTACGATATGGGTATCAAATGAAAGGTGTTAATGAGTATTTTAAAACGGAGTGGGCCTTAGTTCTATAGGTGGACGCCTTTTCGAGATATCGCCATAAAGGTAGACCAGGGGTGACTCTGGAATTTATTTGTAGGATATGGGTATCAAATGAAAGTTGTTAATGAGTATTTTAAAAGGAATTGGGCCTTAGTTCTATAGGTGGACGCCTTTTCGGGATATCGTTATAAAGGTGGACCAGGGGTGACTCTAGAATGCGTTTGTACAATAAGGGTATCAAACGAAAAGTGTTAGTGAGTGTTTTAAAAGGGAGTGGGCCTTACTTCTATGGGTTGACGCCTCGAGATATTGCCATAAAGGTGGACCAGGGGTGACTCTAGAATTAATTTGTACGATATCGGTATCAAATGGAAGGTGTTAATGAGTATTTAAAAGTTTTTCGAGATATCGCCATAAAGGTGGACCAGGGATGACTCTAGAATGCGTTTGTACAATATGGGTATCAAACGAATGGAGTTAATGAGTATTTTAAAAGGGAGTGGGCCTTAGTTCTATAGGTGGACGCCTTTTCGAGATATCGCCATAAAAATTGACCAGGGGTGACTCCAGAATTAATTTGTACGATATGGGTATCAAATGAAAGGTGTTAATGAGTATTTTAAAAGTGGGTGGGCCTTAGTTCTATGGGTGGACGCCTTTTCGAGATATGGCCATAAAGGTGGACCAGGGATGACTCTAGAATGCGTTTGTACAATATGGGTATCAAACGAAAGGTGTTAATGAGTATTTTAAAAGAGAGTGGGCCTTAGTTCTATAGGTGGACGCTTTTTCGAGATATCGCCTTAAAGGTGGACCAGGGGTGACTTTAGAATTTTTTTACGATATGGGTATCAAATGAAATGTGTTAACGAGTATTTTAAAAGGGAGTGGGCCTTAATTCTATAGGTGGACGCCTTTTCGGGATATCGTTATAAAGGTGGACCAGGGGTGACTCTATAATGTGTTTGTACAATATGGGTGTCAAATTAAAGGTATTAATAAGAATTTTAGAAGGAAGTGGTGGTAGTTGTATATGTGAAGGCGTTTTCGAGATATCGACCAAAATGTGGACCAGGGTGACCCAGAACATCATCTGTCGGGTACCGCTAATTTATTTATATATGTAATACCACGAACAGTATTCCTGCCATGATTCCAAGGGCTTTTGATTTCGCGCTGCAGAACTTTTTCATTTTCTTTTACTTAATATGATAGGTGTCACACCTATTTTACAAAGTTTTTTTTATAAAGTTATATTTTGCGCCAATAAACCAATCCATTTACCATGTTTCAACCCTTTTTTCGTATTTGGTATAGAATTATGGCACTTTTTTCATTTTTCGTAATTTTCGATATCGAAAAAGTGGGCGTGGTCATAGTCAGATTTCGGCCATTTTTTATACCAATAGAAAGTGAGTTCAGATAATTATGTGAACTGAGTTTAGTAAAGATATATCGATTTTTGCTCAAGTTATCATGTTAATGGCCGAGCGGAAGGACAGACGGTCGACTGTGTATAAAAACTGGGCGTGGCTTCAACCGATTTCGCCCTTTTTCACAGAAAACAGTTACCGTCCTAGAATCAAAGCCACTACCAAATTTCACAAGAATTGGTAAATTTTTGTTCGACTTATGGCATTAAATGTATCCTAGACAAATCAAACGAAAAAAGGCGGAGCCACGCCCATTTTGAAATTTTCTTTTATTTTTGTATTTTTTTGCACCATATCATTACTGGACTTGAATGTTGACACAATTTACTTATATACTGTAAAGATATTAAATTTTTTGTAAAAATTTCACTTTAAAAAAAAAATTTTTTTAAAAGTGGGCGTGGTCGTTCGCCGATTTTGCTAATTTTTATTAAGCATACATATAGTAATAGGAGTAATGTTCCTGCCAAATTTCATCAATGATATCTTCAACGACATATAGGTAAGAAGATAATATAATACAGTAGCAAGCAAA
>NW_027137184.1:0-118104 GCF_040869045.1 Eurosta solidaginis
AGATTAAATACGGAAAAGCACACATACCCCAATTATTAAGTTATATTTGTTCGCAAACTAATTATGTGATCTATTGTATACTGCCATAAAACCAGATTAAATACTAAAAACCACACATACCCAACTTATTAAGTTATATTTGTTCGCAAAATAATTATGTGATCTATTGTATACTGCCATAAAACCAGATTAAATACGGAAAAGCACACATACCCCAATTATTAAGTTATATTTGTTCGCAAACTAATTACGTGATCTATTGTATACTGCCATAAAACCAGATTAAATACGGAAAAGCACACATACCCCAATTATTAAGTTATATTTGTTCGCAAACTAATTATGTGATCTATTGTATACTGCCATAAAACCAGATTAAATACGGAAAAGCACACATACCCCAATTATTAAGTTATATTTGTTCGCAAACTAATTATGTGATCTATTGTATACTGCCATAAAACCAGATTAAATACTAAAAACCACACATACCCAACTTATTAAGTTATATTTGTTCGCAAAATAATTATGTGATCTATTGTATACTGCCATAAAACCAGATTAAATACGGAAAAGCACACATACCCCAATTATTAAGTTATATTTGTTCGCAAAATAATTATGTGATCTATTGTATACTGCCATAAAACCAGATCAAATACGGAAAAGCACACATACCCCAATTATTAAGTTATATTTGTTCGCAAAATAATTATGTGATCTATTGTATACTGCCATAAAACCAGATTAACTACGGAAAAGCACACATACCCAACTTATTAAGTTATATTTGTTCGCAAAATAATTATGTGATCTATTGTATACTGCCATAAAACCAGATTAAATACGGAAAAGCACACATACCCCAATTATTAAGTTATATTTGTTCGCAAACTAATTATGTGATCTATTGTATACTGCCATAAAACCAGATTAAATACGGAAAAGCACACATACCCCAATTATTAAGTTATATTTGTTCGCAAACTAGTTATGTGATCTATTGTATACTGCCATAAAACCAGATTAAATACTAAAAACCATACATACCCAACTTATTAAGTTATATTTGTTCGCAAAATAATTATGTGATCTATTGTATACTGCCATAAAACCAGATTAAATACAGAAAAGCACACATACCCCAATTATTAAGTTATATTTGTTCGCAAACTAATTACGTGATCTATTGTATACTGCCATAAAACCAGATTAAATACGGAAAAGCACACATACCCCAATTATTAAGTTATATTTGTTCGCAAACTAATTATGTGATCTATTGTATACTGCCATAAAACCAGATTAAATACTAAAAACCACACATACCCAACTTATTAAGTTATATTTGTTCGCAAAATAATTATGTGATCTATTGTATACTGCCATAAAACTAGATTAAATACGGAAAAGCACACATATCCAAATTATTAAGTTATATTTGTTCGCAAACTAATTAGGTGATCTATTGTATACTGCCATAAAACCAGATAAAATACGGAAAAGCACACATACCCCACGCATTAAGTTATAGTTGTTCGCAAACTAATTATGTGATCTATTGTATACGGCCATAAAACCAGATTAAATACTAAAAACCACACATACCCAACTTATTAAGTTATATTTGTTCGCAAACTAATTATGTGATCTATTTTATACTGCCATAAAACAAGATTAAATACGGAAAAGCACACATACCCAAATTATTAAGTTATATTTGTTCGCAAAATAATTATGTGATCTATTGTATACTGCCATAAAACCAGATTAAATACGGAAAAGCACACATACCCAACTTATTAAGTTATATTTGTTCGCAAAATAATTATGTGATCTATTGTATACTGCCATAAAACCAGATTAAATACGGAAAAGCACACATACCCCAATTATTAAGTTATATTTGTTCGCAAACTAATTATGTGATCTATTGTATACTGCCATAAAACCAGATTAAATACGGAAAAGCACACATACCCCAATTATTAAGTTATATTTGTTCGCAAACTAATTATGTGATCTATTGTATACTGCCATAAAACCAGATTAAATACGGAAAAGCACATATACCCCAATTATTAAGTTATATTTGTTCGCAAAATAATTATGTGATCTATTGTATACTGCCATAAAACCAGATTAAATACGGAAAAGCACACATACCCCAATTATTAAGTTATATTTGTTCGCAAAATAATTATGTGATCTATTGTATACTGCAATAAAACCAGATTAAATACGGAAAAGCACACATACCCAACTTATTAAGTTATATTTGTTCGCAAAATAATTATGTGATCTATTGTATACTGCCATAAAACCAGATTAAATACGGAAAAGCACACATACCCCAATTATTAAGTTATATTTGTTCGCAAAATAATTATGTGATCTATTGTATACTGCCATAAAACCAGATTAAATACGGAAAAGCACACATACCCCAATTATTAAGTTATATTTGTTCGCAAACTAATTATGTGCTCTATTGTATACTGCCATAAAACCAGATTAAATACTAAAAACCATACATACCCAACTTATTAAGTTATATTTGTTCGCAAAATAATTATGTGATCTATTGTATACTGCCATAAAACCAGATTAAATACGGAAAAGCACACATACCCCAATTATTAAGTTATATTTGTTCGCAAACTAATTACGTGATCTATTGTATACTGCCATAAAACCAGATTAAATACGGAAAAGCACACATACCCCAATTATTAAGTTATATTTGTTCGCAAACTAATTATGTGATCTATTGTATACTGCCATAAAACCAGATTAAATACTAAAAACCACACATACCCAACTTATTAAGTTATATTTGTTCGCAAAATAATTATGTGATCTATTGTATACTGCCATAAAACTAGATTAAATACGGAAAAGCACACATATCCAAATTATTAAGTTATATTTGTTCGCAAACTAATTAGGTGATCTATTGTATACTGCCATAAAACCAGATAAAATACGGAAAAGCACACATACCCCACGCATTAAGTTATAGTTGTTCGCAAACTAATTATGTGATCTATTGTATACGGCCATAAAACCAGATTAAATACTAAAAACCACACATACCCAACTTATTAAGTTATATTTGTTCGCAAACTAATTATGTGATCTATTTTATACTGCCATAAAACAAGATTAAATACGGAAAAGCACACATAGCCAAATTATTAAGTTATATTTGTTCGCAAAATAATTATGTGATCTATTGTATACTGCCATAAAACCAGATTAAATACGGAAAAGCACACATACCCCAATTATTAAGTTATATTTGTTCGCAAAATAATTATGTGATCTATTGTATACTGCCATAAAACCAGATTAAATACGGAAAAGCACACATACCCCAATTATTAAGTTATATTTGTTCGCAAACTAATTATGTGATCTATTGTATACTGCCATAAAACCAGATTAAATACGGAAAAGCACACATACCCCAATTATTAAGTTATATTTGTTCGCAAACTAATTATGTGATCTATTGTATACTGCCATAAAACCACATTAAATACGGAAAAGCACATATACCCCAATTATTAAGTTATATTTGTTCGCAAAATAATTATGTGATCTATTGTATACTGCCATAAAACCAGATTAGATACGGAAAAGCACACATACCCCAATTATTAAGTTATATTTGTTCGCAAAATAATTATGTGATCTATTGTATACTGCAATAAAACCAGATTAAATACGGAAAAGCACACATACCCAACTTATTAAGTTATATTTGTTCGCAAAATAATTATGTGATCTATTGTATACTGCCATAAAACCAGATTAAATACGGAAAAGCACACATACCCCAATTATTAAGTTATATTTGTTCGCAAACTAATTATGTGATCTATTGTATACTGCCATAAAACCAGATTAAATACGGAAAAGCACACATACCCCAATTATTAAGTTATATTTGTTCGCAAACTAATTATGTGATCTATTGTATACTGCCATAAAACCAGATTAAATACGGAAAAGCACACATACCCCAATTATTAAGTTATATTTGTTCGCAAAATAATTATGTGATCTATTGTATACTGCCATAAAACCAGATTAAATACGGAAAAGCACACATACCCCAATTATTAAGTTATATTTGTTCGCAAAATAATTATGTGATCTATTGTATACTGCCATAAAACCAGATTAAATACGGAAAAGCACACATACCCAACTTATTAAGTTATATTTGTTCGCAAAATAATTATGTGATCTATTGTATACTGCCATAAAACCAGATTAAATACGGAAAAGCACACATACCCCAATTATTAAGTTATATTTGTTCGCAAACTAATTATGTGATCTATTGTATACTGCCATAAAACCAGATTAAATACAGAAAAGCACACATACCCCAATTATTAAGTTATATTTGTTCGCAAACTAATTATGTGATCTATTGTATACTGCCATAAAACCAGATTAAATACGGAAAAGCACACATACCCCAATTATTAAGTTATATTTGTTCGCAAAATAATTATGTGATCTATTGTATACTGCCATAAAACCAGATTAAATACGGAAAAGCACACATACCCCAATTATTAAGTTATATTTGTTCGCAAAATAATTATGTGATCTATTGTATACTGCCATAAAACCAGATTAAATACGGAAAAGCACACATACCCCAATTACTAAGTTATATTTGTTCGCAAAATAATTATTTGATCTATTGTATACTGCCATAAAACCAGATTAAATACGGAACAGCACACATACCCAACTTATTAAGTTATATTTGTTCGCAAAATAATTATGTGATCTATTGTATACTGCCATAAAACTAGATTAAATACGGAAAAGCACACATACCCCAATTATTAAGTTATATTTGTTCGCAAACTAATTATGTGATCTATTGTATACTGCCATAAAACCAGATTAAATACGGAAAAGTACACATAACCCAATCATTAAGTTATATTTGTTCGCAAACTAATTATGTGATCTATTGTATACTGCCATAAAACCAGATTAAATACGGAAAAGCACACATACCCCAATTATTAGGTTATATTTGTTCGCAAAATAATTATGTGATCTATTGTATACTGCCATAAAACCAGATTAAATACGGAAAAGCACACATACCCCAATTATTAAGTTATATTTGTTCGCAAAATAATTATGTGATCTATTGTATACTGCCATAAAACCAGATTAAATACGGAAAAGCACACATACCCAACTTATTAAGTTATATTTGTTCGCAAAATAATTATGTGATCTATTGTATACTGCCATAAAACCAGATTAAATACGGAAAAGCACACATATCCCAATTATTAAGTTATATTTGTTCGCAAACTAATTATGTGATCTATTGTATACTGCCATAAAACCAGATTAAATACGGAAAAGCACACATACCCCAATTATTAAGTTATATTTGTTCGCAAACTAATTATGTGATCTATTGTATACTGCCATAAAACCAGATTAAATACTAAAAACCACACATACCCAACTTATTAAGTTATATTTGTTCGCAAAATAATTATGTGATCTATTGTATACTGCCATAAAACCAGATTAAATACGGAAAAGCACACATACCCAAATTATTAAGTTATATTTGTTCGCAAACTAATTATGTGATCTAGTTTATACTGTAATAAAACCAGATTAAATACGGAAAAGAACACATATCCAACTTATTAAGTTATATTTGTTCGTAAACTAATTATGTGATCTATTGTATACTGCCATAAAACCAGATTAAATACTAAAAACCACACATACCCAACTTATTAAGTTATATTTGTTCGCAAACTAATTATGTGATCTATTTTATACTGCCATAAAATCAGATTAAATACGGAAAAGCACACATACTCCACGCATTAAGTTATAGTTGTTCGCAAACTAATTATGTGATCTATTGTATACTGCCATAAAAGCAGATTAAATACTAAAAACCACACATACCCAACTTATTAAGTTATATTTGTTCGCAAACTGATTATGTAATCTATTTTATACTGCCATAAAACCAGATTAAATACGGAAAAGCACACATACCCAAATTATTAAGTTATATTTGTTCGCAAACTAATAATGTGATCTAGTTTATACTGTAATAAAACCAGATTAAATACGGAAAAGAACACATATCCAACTTATTAAGTTATATTTGTTCGTAAACTAATTATGTGATCTATTGTATACTGCCATAAAACCAGATTAAATACTAAAAACCACACATACCCAACTTATTAAGTTATATTTGTTCGCAAACTAATTATGTGATCTATTTTATACTGCCATAAAAGCAGATTAAATACTAAAAACCACACATACCCAACTTATTAAGTTATATTTGTTCGCAAACTGATTATGTAATCTATTTTATACTGCCATAAAACCAGATTAAATACGGAAAAGCACACATACCCAAATTATTAAGTTATATTTGTTCGCAAACTAATTATGTGATCTAGTTTATACTGTAATAAAACCAGATTAAATACGGAAAAGAACACATATCCAACTTATTAAGTTATATTTGTTCGTAAACTAATTATGTGATCTATTGTATACTGCCATAAAACCAGATTAAATACTAAAAACCACACATACCCAACTTATTAAGTTATATTTGTTCGCAAACTAATTATGTGATCTATTTTA
Source organism: Eurosta solidaginis (assembly GCF_040869045.1). Lineage (NCBI taxonomy): Eukaryota > Metazoa > Arthropoda > Insecta > Diptera > Tephritidae > Eurosta > Eurosta solidaginis. The sequence continues at coordinate 6,682 of NW_027137184.1, forward strand.
TACTGCCATAAAATCAGATTAAATACGGAAAAGCACACATACTCCACGCATTAAGTTATAGTTGTTCGCAAACTAATTATGTGATCTATTGTATACTGCCATAAAAGCAGATTAAATACTAAAAACCACACATACCCAACTTATTAAGTTATATTTGTTCGCAAACTAATTATTTGACCTATGTATACTGCCATAAATACGGAAAAGCACACATACCCAACTTATTAAGTTATATTTGTTCGCAAGCTAATTATGTGATCTATTGTATACTGCCATAAAACTAGATTAAATGCGGAAAAGCACACATACCCTACTTATTAAGTTATATTTGTTTGCAAACTAATTATTTGATCTATTGTATACTGCCATAAAACCAGATTAAATACGGAAAAGCACACATACCCTACTTATTAAGTTATATTTGTTCGCAAACTAATTATGTGATCTATTGTATACTGCCATAAAACCAGATTAAATACTAAAAACCACACATACCCAACTTATTAAGTTATATTATGTGATCTATTGTATACTGCCATAAAACCAGATTAAATACGGAAAAGCACACATACCCAACTTATTAAGTTATATTTGTTCGCAAGCTAATTATGTGATCTATTGTATACTGCCATAAAACCAGATTAAATACTAAAAACCACACATACCCAACTTATTAAGTTATATTTGTTCGGAAACTAATTATGTGATCTATTTTATACTGCCATAAAACCAGATTAAATACGGAAAAACACACATACCCATCTTATTAAGTTATATTATGTGATCTATTGTATACTGCCATAAAACCAGATTAAATGCGGAAAAGCACACATACCCTACTTATTAAGTTATATTTTATTGCAAACTAATTATTTGATCTATTGTATACTGCCATAAAACCAGATTAAATACGGAAAAGCACACATACCCTACTTATTAAGTTATATTTGTTCGCAAACTAATTATGTGATCTATTGTATACTGCCATAAAACCAGATTAAATACGGAAAAGCACACATACCCCAATTATTAAGTTATATTTGTTCGCAAACTAATTATGTGATCTATTGTATACTGCCATAAAACCAGATTAAATACTAAAAACCACACATACCCAACTTATTAAGTTATATTTGTTCGCAAAATAATTATGTGATCTATTGTATACTGCCATAAAACTAGATTAAATACGGAAAAGCACACATATCCAAATTATTAAGTTATATTTGTTCGCAAACTAATTAGGTGATCTATTGTATACTGCCATAAAACCAGATAAAATACGGAAAAGCACACATACCCCACGCATTAAGTTATAGTTGTTCGCAAACTAATTATGTGATCTATTGTATACGGCCATAAAACCAGATTAAATACTAAAAACCACACATACCCAACTTATTAAGTTATATTTGTTCGCAAACTAATTATGTGATCTATTTTATACTGCCATAAAACAAGATTAAATACGGAAAAGCACACATACCCAAATTATTAAGTTATATTTGTTCGCAAAATAATTATGTGATCTATTGTAAACTGCCATAAAACCAGATTAAATACGGAAAAGCACACATACCCAACTTATTAAGTTATATTTGTTCGCAAAATAATTATGTGATCTATTGTATACTGCCATAAAACCAGATTAAATACGGAAAAGCACACATACCCCAATTATTAAGTTATATTTGTTCGCAAAATAATTATGTGATCTATTGTATACTGCCATTAAACCAGATTAAATACGGAAAAGCACACATACCCCAATTATTAAGTTATATTTGTTCGCAAAATAATTATGTGATCTATTGTATACTGCAATAAAACCAGATTAAATACGGAAAAGCACACATACCCAACTTATTAAGTTATATTTGTTCGCAAAATAATTATGTGATCTATTGTATACTGCCATAAAACCAGATTAAATACGGAAAAGCACACATACCCCAATTATTAAGTTATATTTGTTCGCAAACTAATTATGTGATCTATTGTATACTGCCATAAAACCAGATTAAATACGGAAAAGCACACATACCCCAATTATTAAGTTATATTTGTTCGCAAACTAATTATGTGATCTATTGTATACTGCCATAAAACCAGATTAAATACGGAAAAGCACACATACCCCAATTATTAAGTTATATTTGTTCGCAAAATAATTATGTGATCTATTGTATACTGCCATAAAACCAGATTAAATACGGAAAAGCACACATACCCCAATTATTAAGTTATATTTGTTCGCAAAATAATTATGTGATCTATTGTATACTGCCATAAAACCAGATTAAATACGGAAAAGCACACATACCCAACTTATTAAGTTATATTTGTTCGCAAAATAATTATGTGATCTATTGTATACTGCCATAAAACCAGATTAAATACGGAAAAGCACACATACCCCAATTATTAAGTTATATTTGTTCGCAAACTAATTATGTGATCTATTGTATACTGCCATAAAACCAGATTAAATACGGAAAAGCACACATACCCCAATTATTAAGTTATATTTGTTCGCAAACTAATTATGTGATCTATTGTATACTGCCATAAAACCAGATTAAATACGGAAAAGCACACGTACCCCAATTATTAAGTTATATTTGTTCGCAAAATAATTATGTGATCTATTGTATACTGCCATAAAACCAGATTAAATACGGAAAAGCACACATACCCCAATTATTAAGTTATATTTGTTCGCAAAATAATTATGTGATCTATTGTATACTGCCATAAAACCAGATTAAATACGGAAAAGCACACATACCCCAATTATTAAGTTATATTTGTTCGCAAAATAATTATTTGATCTATTGTATACTGCCATAAAACCAGATTAAATACGGAACAGCACACATACCCAACTTATTAAGTTATATTTGTTCGCAAAATAATTATGTGATCTATTGTATACTGCCATAAAACCAGATTAAATACGGAAAAGCACACATACCCCAATTATTAAGTTATATTTGTTCGCAAACTAATTATGTGATCTATTGTATACTGCCATAAAACCAGATTAAATACGGAAAAGCACACATACCCCAATCATTAAGTTATATTTGTTCGCAAACTAATTATGTGATCTATTGTATACTGCCATAAAACCAGATTAAATACGGAAAAGCACACATACCCCAATTATTAAGTTATATTTGTTCGCAAAATAATTATGTGATCTATTGTATACTGCCATAAAACCAGATTAAATACGGAAAAGCACACATACCCCAATTATTAAGTTATATTTGTTCGCAAAATAATTATGTGATCTATTGTATACTGCCATAAAACCAGATTAAATACGGAAAAGCACACATACCCAACTTATTAAGTTATATTTGTTCGCAAAATAATTATGTGATCTATTGTATACTGCCATAAAACCAGATTAAATACGGAAAAGCACACATATCCCAATTATTAAGTTATATTTGTTCGCAAACTAATTATGTGATCTATTGTATACTGCCATAAAACCAGATTAAATACGGAAAAGCACACATACCCCAATTATTAAGTTATATTTGTTCGCAAACTAATTATGTGATCTATTGTATACTGCCATAAAACCAGATTAAATACTAAAAACCACACATACCCAACTTATTACGTTATATTTGTTCGCAAAATAATTATGTGATCTATTGTATACTGCCATAAAACCAGATTAAATACGGAAAAGCACACATACCCCAATTATTAAGTTATATTTGTTCGCAAACTAATTACGTGATCTATTGTATACTGCCATAAAACCAGATTAAATACGGAAAGGCACACATACCCCAATTATTAAGTTATATTTGTTCGCAAACTAATTATGTGATCTATTGTATACTGCCATAAAACCAGATTAAATACTAAAAACCACACATACCCAACTTATTAAGTTATATTTGTTCGCAAAATAATTATGTGATCTATTGTATACTGCCATAAAACCAGATTAAATACTGAAAAGCACACATACCCCAATTACTAAGTTATATTTGTTCGCAAAATAATTGTATACTGCCATAAAACCAGATTAAATACGGAAAAGCACACATACCCCAATTATTAAGTTATATTTGTTCGCAAAATAATTATGTGATCTATTGTATACTGCCATAAAACCAGATTAAATACGGAAAAGCACACATACCCAACTTATTAAGTTATATTTGTTCGCAAAATAATTATGTGATCTATTGTATACTGCCATAAAACCAGATTAAATACGGAAAAGCACACATACCCCAATTGTTATATTTGTTCGCAAACTAATTATGTGATCTATTGTATACTGCCATAAAACCAGATTAAATACGGAAAAGCACACATACCCCAATTATTAAGTTATATTTGTTCGCAAACTAATTACGTGATCTATTGTATACTGCCATTAAACCAGATTAAATACGGAAAAGCACACATACCCAAATTATTAAATTATATTTGTTCGCAAACTAATTATGTGATCTGTTTTATACTGCCATAAAACCAGATTAAATACGGAAAGGCACACATACCCAAATTATTAAATTATATTTGTTCGCAAACTAATTATGTGATCTATTTTATACTGCCATAAAACCAGATTAAATACGGAAAAGCACACATACCCCACTCATTAAATTATAGTTCTTCGCAAACTCACTATGTGATCTATTGTATACTGCCATAAAACAAGATTAAATACTAAAAACCACACATACCCAACTTATTAAGTTATATTTGTTCGCAAACTGATTATGTGATCTATTTTATACTGCCATAAAACCAGATTAAATACGGAAAAGCACACATACCCAAATTATTAAGTTATATTTGTTCGCAAACTAATTATGTGATCTAGTTTATACTGTAATAAAACCAGATTAAATACGGAAAAGAACACATATCCAACTTATTAAGTTATATTTGTTCGTAAACTAATTATGTGATCTATTGTATACTGCCATAAAACCAGATTAAATACTAAAAACCACACATACCCAACTTATTAAGTTATATTTGTTCGCAAACTAATTATGTTATCTATTGTATACTGCCATAAAACCAGACTAAATACGGAAAAGCACACATCCCCCACGCATTAAGTTATAGTTGTTCACAAACTAATTATGTGATCTATTGTATACTGCCATAAAACCAGATTAAATACTAAAAACCACACATACCCAACTTATTAAATTATATTTGTTCGCAAACTAATTATGTGATCTATTGTATACTGCCATAAAACCAGATTAAATACTAAAAACCACACATACCCAACTTATTAAGTTAAATTTGTTCGCAAAATAATTATGTGATCTATTGTATACTGCCATAAAACCAGATTAAATACGGAAAAGCACACATACCCCAATTACTAAGTTATATTTGTTCGCAAAATAATTATGTGATCTATTGTATACTGCCATAAAACCAGATTAAATACGGAAAAGCACACATACCCCAATTATTAAGTTATATTTGTTCGCAAAATAATTATGTGATCTATTGTATACTGCCATAAAACCAGATTAAATACGGAAAAGCACACATACCCAACTTATTAAGTTATATTTGTTCGCAAAATAATTATGTGATCTATTGTATACTGCCATAAAACCAGATTAAATACGGAAAAGCACACATACCCCAATTATTAAGTTATATTTGTTCGCAAACTAATTATGTGATCTATTGTATACTGCCATAAAACCAGATTAAATACGGAAAAGCACACATACCCCAATTATTAAGTTATATTTGTTCGCAAACTAATTATGTGATCTATTGTATACTGCCATAAAACCAGATTAAATACTAAAAACCACACATACCCAACTTATTAAGTTATATTTGTTCGCAAAATAATTATGTGATCTATTGTGTACTGCCATAAAACCAGATTAAATACGGAAAAGCACACATACCCCAATTATTAAGTTATATTTGTTCGCAAACTAATTACGTGATCTATTGTATACTGCCATAAAACCAGATTAAATACGGAAAAGCACACATACCCAAATTATTAAATTATATTTGATCGCAAACTAATTATGTGATCTGTTTTATACTGCCTTAAAACCAGATTAAATACGGAAAGGCACACATACCCAAATTATTAAATTATATTTGTTCGCAAACTAATTATGTGATCTATTTTATACTGCCATAAAACCAGATTAAATACGGAAAAGCACACATACCCCACTCATTAAATATAGTTCTTCGCAAACTCACTATGTGATCTATTGTATACTGCCATAAAACAAGATTAAATACTAAAAACCACACATACCCAACTTATTAAGTTATATTTGTTCGCAAACTGATTATGTGATCTATTTTATACTGCCATAAAACCAGATTAAATACGGAAAAGCACACATACCCAAATTATTAAGTTATATTTGTTCGCAAACTAATTATGTGATCTAGTTTATACTGTAATAAAACCAGATTAAATACGAAAAAGAACACATATCCAACTTATTAAGTTATATTTGTTCGTAAACTAATTATGTGATCTATTGTATACTGCCATAAAACCAGATTAAATACTAAAAACCACACATACCCAACTTATTAAGTTATATTTGTTCGCAAAATAATTATGTGATCTATTTTATACTGCCATAAAATCAGATTAAATACGGAAAAGCACACATACTCCACGCATTAAGTTATAGTTGTTCGCAAACTAATTATGTGATCTATTGTATACTGCCATAAAACCAGATTAAATACTAAAAACCACACATACCCAACTTATTAAGTTATATTTGTTCGCAAACTAATTATTTGACCTATGTATACTGCCATAAATACGGAAAAGCACACATACCCAACTTATTAAGTTATATTTGTTCGCAAGCTAATTATGTGATCTATTGTATACTGCCATAAAACTAGATTAAATGCGGAAAAGCACACATACCCTACTTATTAAGTTATATTTGTTTGCAAACTAATTATTTGATCTATTGTATACTGCCATAAAACCAGATTAAATACGGAAAAGCACACATACCCTACTTATTAAGTTATATTTGTTCGCAAACTAATTATGTGATCTATTGTATACTGCCATAAAACCAGATTAAATACTAAAAACCACACATACCCAACTTATTAAGTTATATTATGTGATCTATTGTATACTGCCATAAAACCAGATTAAATACGGAAAAGCACACATACCCAACTTATTAAGTTATATTTGTTCGCAAGCTAATTATGTGATCTATTGTATACTGCCATAAAACCAGATTAAATACTAAAAACCACACATACCCAACTTATTAAGTTATATTTGTTCGGAAACTAATTATGTGATCTATTTTATACTGCCATAAAACCAGATTAAATACGGAAAAACACACATACCCATCTTATTAAGTTATATTATGTGATCTATTGTATACTGCCATAAAACCAGATTAAATGCGGACAAGCACACATACCCTACTTATTAAGTTATATTTTTTTGCAAACTAATTATTTGATCTATTGTATACTGCCATAAAACCAGATTAAATACGGAAAAGCACACATACCCTACTTATTAAGTTATATTTGTTCGCAAACTAATTATGTGATCTATTGTATACTGCCATAAAACCAGATTAAATACTAAAAACCACTCATACCCAACTTATTAAGTTATATTATGTGATCTATTGTATACTGCCATAAAACCAGATTAAATACGGAAAAGCACACATACCCAACTTGTTGAGTTATATTTGTTCGCAAGCTAATTATGTGATCTATTGTATACTGCCATAAAACCAGATTAAATTCTAAAAACCACACATACCCAACTTATTAAGTTATATTTGTTCGGAAACTAATTATGTGATCTATTTTATACTGCCATAAAACCAGATTAAATACGGAAAAGCACACATACCCAACTTATTAAGTTATATTTGTTCGCAAGCTAATTATGTGATCTATTGTATACTGCCATAAAACCAGATTAAATACTAAAAACCACACATACCCAACTTATTAAGTTATATTTGTTCGGAAACTAATTATGTGATCTATTTTATACTGCCATAAAACCAGATTAAATACGGAAAAGCACACATATCCAACTTATTAAGTTATATTTGTTCGCAAACTAATTATGTGATCTATTGTATACTGCCATAAAACCAGATTAAATACTAAAAACCACACATACCCAACTTATTAAGTTATATTTGTTCGGAAACTAATTATGTGATCTATTTTATACTGCCATAAAACCAGATTAAATACGGAAAAGCACACATATCCAACTTATTAAGTTATATTTGTTCGGAAACTAATTATGTGATCTATTTTATACTGCCATAAAACCAGATTAAATACGGAAAAGCACACATACCCAACTTATTAAGTTATATTTGTTCGCAAGCTAATTATGTGATCTATTGTATACTGCCATAAAACCAGATTAAATACTAAAAACCACACATACCCAACTTATTAAGTTATATTTGTTCGGAAACTATTTATGTGATCTATTTTATACTGTCATAAAACCAGATTAAATACGGAAAAGCACACATACCCAACTTATTAAGTTATATTTGTTCGCAAGCTAATTATGTGATCTATTGTATACTGCCATAAAACCAGATTAAATACTAAAAACCACACATACCCAACTTATTAAGTTATATTTGTTCGCAAAATAATTATGTGATCTATTGTATACTGCCATAAAACCAGATTAAATACGGAAAAGCACACATACCCCAATTATTAAGTTATATTTGTTCGCAAACTAATTACGTGATCTATTGTATACTGCCATAAAACCAGATTAAATACGGAAAAGCACACATACCCAAATTATTAAATTATATTTGTTCGCAAACTAATTATGTGATCTGTTTTATACTGCCATAAAACCAGATTAAATACGGAAAGGCACACATACCCAAATTATTAAATTATATTTGTTCGGAAACTAATTATGTGATCTATTTTATACTGCCATAAAACCAGATTAAATACGGAAAAGCACACATACCCCACTCATTAAATTATAGTTCTTCGCAAACTCACTATGTGATCTATTGTATACTGCCATAAAACAAGATTAAATACTAAAAACCACACATACCCAACTTATTAAGTTATATTTGTTCGCAAACTGATTATGTGATCTATTTTATACTGCCATAAAACCAGATTAAATACGGAAAAGCACACATACCCAAATTATTAAGTTATATTTGTTCGCAAACTAATTATGTGATCTAGTTTATACTGTAATAAAACCAGATTAAATACGGAAAAGAACACATATCCAACTTATTAAGTTATATTTGTTCGTAAACTAATTATGTGATCTATTGTATACTGCCATAAAACCAGATTAAATACTAAAAACCACACATACCCAACTTATTAAGTTATATTTGTTCGCAAACTAATTATGTGATCTATTTTATACTGCCATAAAATCAGATTAAATACGGACAAGCACACATACTCCACGCATTAAGTTATAGTTGTTCGCAAACTAATTATGTGATCTATTGTATACTGCCATAAAACCAGATTAAATACTAAAAACCACACATACCCAACTTATTAAGTTATATTTGTTCGCAAACTAATTATTTGACCTATGTATACTGCCATAAATACGGAAAAGCACACATACCCAACTTATTAAGTTATATTTGTTCGCAAGCTAATTATGTGATCTATTGTATACTGCCATAAAACTAGATTAAATGCGGAAAAGCACACATACCCTACTTATTAAGTTATATTAGTTTGCAAACTAATTATTTGATCTATTGTATACTGCCATAAAACCAGATTAAATACGGAAAAGCACACATACCCTACTTATTAAGTTATATTTGCTCGCAAACTAATTATGTGATCTATTGTATACTGCCATAAAACCAGATTAAATACTAAAAACCACACATACACAACTTATTAAGTTATATTTGTTCGGAAACTAATTATGTGATCTATTTTATACTGCCATAAAACCAGATTAAATACGGAAAAGCACACATATCCAACTTATTAAGTTATATTTGTTCGCAAACTAATTATGTGATCTAGTTTATACTGTAATAAAACCAGATTAAATACGGAAAAGAACACATATCCAACTTATTAAGTTATATTTGTTCGTAAACTAATTATGTGATCTATTGTATACTGCCATAAAACCAGATTAAATACTAAAAACCACACATACCCAACTTATTAAGTTATATTTGTTCGCAAACTGATTATGTGATCTATTTTATACTGCCATAAAACCAGATTAAATACGGAAAAGCACACATACCCAAATTATTAAGTTATATTTGTTCGCAAACTAATTATGTGATCTAGTTTATACTGTAATAAAACCAGATTAAATACGGAAAAGAACACATATCCAACTTATTAAGTTATATTTGTTCGTAAACTAATTATGTGATCTATTGTATACTGCCATAAAACCAGATTAAATACTAAAAACCACACATACCCAACTTATTAAGTTATATTTGTTCGCAAACTAATTATGTTATCTATTGTATACTGCCATAAAACCAGACTAAATACGGAAAAGCACACATCCCCCACGCATTAAGTTATAGTTGTTCACAAACTAATTATGTGATCTATTGTATACTGCCATAAAACCAGATTAAATACTAAAAACCACACATACCCAACTTATTAAATTATATTTGTTCGCAAACTAATTATGTGATCTATTGTATACTGCCATAAAACCAGATTAAATACTAAAAACCACACATACCCAACTTATTAAGTTATATTTGTTCGCAAAATAATTATGTGATCTATTGTATACTGCCATAAAACCAGATTAAATACGGAAAAGCACACATACCCCAATTACTAAGTTATATTTGTTCGCAAAATAATTATGTGATCTATTGTATACTGCCATAAAACCAGATTAAATACGGAAAAGCACACATACCCCAATTATTAAGTTATATTTGTTCGCAAAATAATTATGTGATCTATTGTATACTGCCATAAAACCAGATTAAATACGGAAAAGCACACATACCCAACTTATTAAGTTATATTTGTTCGCAAAATAATTATGTGATCTATTGTATACTGCCATAAAACCAGATTAAATACGGAAAAGCACACATACCCCAATTATTAAGTTATATTTGTTCGCAAACTAATTATGTGATCTATTGTATACTGCCATAAAACCAGATTAAATACGGAAAAGCACACATACCCCAATTATTAAGTTATATTTGTTCGCAAACTAATTATGTGATCTATTGTATACTGCCATAAAACCAGATTAAATACTAAAAACCACACATACCCAACTTATTAAGTTATATTTGTTCGCAAAATAATTATGTGATCTATTGTGTACTGCCATAAAACCAGATTAAATACGGAAAAGCACACATACCCCAATTATTAAGTTATATTTGTTCGCAAACTAATTACGTGATCTATTGTATACTGCCATAAAACCAGATTAAATACGGAAAAGCACACATACCCAAATTATTAAATTATATTTGATCGCAAACTAATTATGTGATCTGTTTTATACTGCCTTAAAACCAGATTAAATACGGAAAGGCACACATACCCAAATTATTAAATTATATTTGTTCGCAAACTAATTATGTGATCTATTTTATACTGCCATAAAACCAGATTAAATACGGAAAAGCACACATACCCCACTCATTAAATATAGTTCTTCGCAAACTCACTATGTGATCTATTGTATACTGCCATAAAACAAGATTAAATACTAAAAACCACACATACCCAACTTATTAAGTTATATTTGTTCGCAAACTGATTATGTGATCTATTTTATACTGCCATAAAACCAGATTAAATACGGAAAAGCACACATACCCAAATTATTAAGTTATATTTGTTCGCAAACTAATTATGTGATCTAGTTTATACTGTAATAAAACCAGATTAAATACGAAAAAGAACACATATCCAACTTATTAAGTTATATTTGTTCGTAAACTAATTATGTGATCTATTGTATACTGCCATAAAACCAGATTAAATACTAAAAACCACACATACCCAACTTATTAAGTTATATTTGTTCGCAAAATAATTATGTGATCTATTTTATACTGCCATAAAATCAGATTAAATACGGAAAAGCACACATACTCCACGCATTAAGTTATAGTTGTTCGCAAACTAATTATGTGATCTATTGTATACTGCCATAAAACCAGATTAAATACTAAAAACCACACATACCCAACTTATTAAGTTATATTTGTTCGCAAACTAATTATTTGACCTATGTATACTGCCATAAATACGGAAAAGCACACATACCCAACTTATTAAGTTATATTTGTTCGCAAGCTAATTATGTGATCTATTGTATACTGCCATAAAACTAGATTAAATGCGGAAAAGCACACATACCCTACTTATTAAGTTATATTTGTTTGCAAACTAATTATTTGATCTATTGTATACTGCCATAAAACCAGATTAAATACGGAAAAGCACACATACCCTACTTATTAAGTTATATTTGTTCGCAAACTAATTATGTGATCTATTGTATACTGCCATAAAACCAGATTAAATACTAAAAACCACACATACCCAACTTATTAAGTTATATTATGTGATCTATTGTATACTGCCATAAAACCAGATTAAATACGGAAAAGCACACATACCCAACTTATTAAGTTATATTTGTTCGCAAGCTAATTATGTGATCTATTGTATACTGCCATAAAACCAGATTAAATACTAAAAACCACACATACCCAACTTATTAAGTTATATTTGTTCGGAAACTAATTATGTGATCTATTTTATACTGCCATAAAACCAGATTAAATACGGAAAAACACACATACCCATCTTATTAAGTTATATTATGTGATCTATTGTATACTGCCATAAAACCAGATTAAATGCGGACAAGCACACATACCCTACTTATTAAGTTATATTTTTTTGCAAACTAATTATTTGATCTATTGTATACTGCCATAAAACCAGATTAAATACGGAAAAGCACACATACCCTACTTATTAAGTTATATTTGTTCGCAAACTAATTATGTGATCTATTGTATACTGCCATAAAACCAGATTAAATACTAAAAACCACTCATACCCAACTTATTAAGTTATATTATGTGATCTATTGTATACTGCCATAAAACCAGATTAAATACGGAAAAGCACACATACCCAACTTGTTGAGTTATATTTGTTCGCAAGCTAATTATGTGATCTATTGTATACTGCCATAAAACCAGATTAAATTCTAAAAACCACACATACCCAACTTATTAAGTTATATTTGTTCGGAAACTAATTATGTGATCTATTTTATACTGCCATAAAACCAGATTAAATACGGAAAAGCACACATACCCAACTTATTAAGTTATATTTGTTCGCAAGCTAATTATGTGATCTATTGTATACTGCCATAAAACCAGATTAAATACTAAAAACCACACATACCCAACTTATTAAGTTATATTTGTTCGGAAACTAATTATGTGATCTATTTTATACTGCCATAAAACCAGATTAAATACGGAAAAGCACACATATCCAACTTATTAAGTTATATTTGTTCGCAAACTAATTATGTGATCTATTGTATACTGCCATAAAACCAGATTAAATACTAAAAACCACACATACCCAACTTATTAAGTTATATTTGTTCGGAAACTAATTATGTGATCTATTTTATACTGCCATAAAACCAGATTAAATACGGAAAAGCACACATATCCAACTTATTAAGTTATATTTGTTCGGAAACTAATTATGTGATCTATTTTATACTGCCATAAAACCAGATTAAATACGGAAAAGCACACATACCCAACTTATTAAGTTATATTTGTTCGCAAGCTAATTATGTGATCTATTGTATACTGCCATAAAACCAGATTAAATACTAAAAACCACACATACCCAACTTATTAAGTTATATTTGTTCGGAAACTATTTATGTGATCTATTTTATACTGTCATAAAACCAGATTAAATACGGAAAAGCACACATACCCAACTTATTAAGTTATATTTGTTCGCAAGCTAATTATGTGATCTATTGTATACTGCCATAAAACCAGATTAAATACTAAAAACCACACATACCCAACTTATTAAGTTATATTTGTTCGCAAAATAATTATGTGATCTATTGTATACTGCCATAAAACCAGATTAAATACGGAAAAGCACACATACCCCAATTATTAAGTTATATTTGTTCGCAAACTAATTACGTGATCTATTGTATACTGCCATAAAACCAGATTAAATACGGAAAAGCACACATACCCAAATTATTAAATTATATTTGTTCGCAAACTAATTATGTGATCTGTTTTATACTGCCATAAAACCAGATTAAATACGGAAAGGCACACATACCCAAATTATTAAATTATATTTGTTCGGAAACTAATTATGTGATCTATTTTATACTGCCATAAAACCAGATTAAATACGGAAAAGCACACATACCCCACTCATTAAATTATAGTTCTTCGCAAACTCACTATGTGATCTATTGTATACTGCCATAAAACAAGATTAAATACTAAAAACCACACATACCCAACTTATTAAGTTATATTTGTTCGCAAACTGATTATGTGATCTATTTTATACTGCCATAAAACCAGATTAAATACGGAAAAGCACACATACCCAAATTATTAAGTTATATTTGTTCGCAAACTAATTATGTGATCTAGTTTATACTGTAATAAAACCAGATTAAATACGGAAAAGCACACATACCCCACTCATTAAATTATAGTTCTTCGCAAACTCACTATGTGATCTATTGTATACTGCCATAAAACAAGATTAAATACTAAAAACCACACATACCCAACTTATTAAGTTATATTTGTTCGCAAACTGATTATGTGATCTATTTTATACTGCCATAAAACCAGATTAAATACGGAAAAGCACACATACCCAAATTATTAAGTTATATTTGTTCGCAAACTAATTATGTGATCTAGTTTATACTGTAATAAAACCAGATTAAATACGGAAAAGAACACATATCCAACTTATTAAGTTATATTTGTTCGTAAACTAATTATGTGATCTATTGTATACTGCCATAAAACCAGATTAAATACTAAAAACCACACATACCCAACTTATTAAGTTATATTTGTTCGCAAACTAATTATGTTATCTATTGTATACTGCCATAAAACCAGACTAAATACGGAAAAGCACACATCCCCCACGCATTAAGTTATAGTTGTTCACAAACTAATTATGTGATCTATTGTATACTGCCATAAAACCAGATTAAATACTAAAAACCACACATACCCAACTTATTAAATTATATTTGTTCGCAAACTAATTATGTGATCTATTGTATACTGCCATAAAACCAGATTAAATACTAAAAACCACACATACCCAACTTATTAAGTTATATTTGTTCGCAAAATAATTATGTGATCTATTGTATACTGCCATAAAACCAGATTAAATACGGAAAAGCACACATACCCCAATTACTAAGTTATATTTGTTCGCAAAATAATTATGTGATCTATTGTATACTGCCATAAAACCAGATTAAATACGGAAAAGCACACATACCCCAATTATTAAGTTATATTTGTTCGCAAAATAATTATGTGATCTATTGTATACTGCCATAAAACCAGATTAAATACGGAAAAGCACACATACCCAACTTATTAAGTTATATTTGTTCGCAAAATAATTATGTGATCTATTGTATACTGCCATAAAACCAGATTAAATACGGAAAAGCACACATACCCCAATTATTAAGTTATATTTGTTCGCAAACTAATTATGTGATCTATTGTATACTGCCATAAAACCAGATTAAATACGGAAAAGCACACATACCCCAATTATTAAGTTATATTTGTTCGCAAACTAATTATGTGATCTATTGTATACTGCCATAAAACCAGATTAAATACTAAAAACCACACATACCCAACTTATTAAGTTATATTTGTTCGCAAAATAATTATGTGATCTATTGTGTACTGCCATAAAACCAGATTAAATACGGAAAAGCACACATACCCCAATTATTAAGTTATATTTGTTCGCAAACTAATTACGTGATCTATTGTATACTGCCATAAAACCAGATTAAATACGGAAAAGCACACATACCCAAATTATTAAATTATATTTGATCGCAAACTAATTATGTGATCTGTTTTATACTGCCTTAAAACCAGATTAAATACGGAAAGGCACACATACCCAAATTATTAAATTATATTTGTTCGCAAACTAATTATGTGATCTATTTTATACTGCCATAAAA
Source organism: Eurosta solidaginis (assembly GCF_040869045.1). Classification (NCBI taxonomy): domain Eukaryota; kingdom Metazoa; phylum Arthropoda; class Insecta; order Diptera; family Tephritidae; genus Eurosta; species Eurosta solidaginis. The sequence continues at coordinate 23,054 of NW_027137184.1, forward strand.
CCAGATTAAATACGGAAAAGCACACATACCCCACTCATTAAATATAGTTCTTCGCAAACTCACTATGTGATCTATTGTATACTGCCATAAAACAAGATTAAATACTAAAAACCACACATACCCAACTTATTAAGTTATATTTGTTCGCAAACTGATTATGTGATCTATTTTATACTGCCATAAAACCAGATTAAATACGGAAAAGCACACATACCCAAATTATTAAGTTATATTTGTTCGCAAACTAATTATGTGATCTAGTTTATACTGTAATAAAACCAGATTAAATACGAAAAAGAACACATATCCAACTTATTAAGTTATATTTGTTCGTAAACTAATTATGTGATCTATTGTATACTGCCATAAAACCAGATTAAATACTAAAAACCACACATACCCAACTTATTAAGTTATATTTGTTCGCAAAATAATTATGTGATCTATTTTATACTGCCATAAAATCAGATTAAATACGGAAAAGCACACATACTCCACGCATTAAGTTATAGTTGTTCGCAAACTAATTATGTGATCTATTGTATACTGCCATAAAACCAGATTAAATACTAAAAACCACACATACCCAACTTATTAAGTTATATTTGTTCGCAAACTAATTATTTGACCTATGTATACTGCCATAAATACGGAAAAGCACACATACCCAACTTATTAAGTTATATTTGTTCGCAAGCTAATTATGTGATCTATTGTATACTGCCATAAAACTAGATTAAATGCGGAAAAGCACACATACCCTACTTATTAAGTTATATTTGTTTGCAAACTAATTATTTGATCTATTGTATACTGCCATAAAACCAGATTAAATACGGAAAAGCACACATACCCTACTTATTAAGTTATATTTGTTCGCAAACTAATTATGTGATCTATTGTATACTGCCATAAAACCAGATTAAATACTAAAAACCACACATACCCAACTTATTAAGTTATATTATGTGATCTATTGTATACTGCCATAAAACCAGATTAAATACGGAAAAGCACACATACCCAACTTATTAAGTTATATTTGTTCGCAAGCTAATTATGTGATCTATTGTATACTGCCATAAAACCAGATTAAATACTAAAAACCACACATACCCAACTTATTAAGTTATATTTGTTCGGAAACTAATTATGTGATCTATTTTATACTGCCATAAAACCAGATTAAATACGGAAAAACACACATACCCATCTTATTAAGTTATATTATGTGATCTATTGTATACTGCCATAAAACCAGATTAAATGCGGACAAGCACACATACCCTACTTATTAAGTTATATTTTTTTGCAAACTAATTATTTGATCTATTGTATACTGCCATAAAACCAGATTAAATACGGAAAAGCACACATACCCTACTTATTAAGTTATATTTGTTCGCAAACTAATTATGTGATCTATTGTATACTGCCATAAAACCAGATTAAATACTAAAAACCACTCATACCCAACTTATTAAGTTATATTATGTGATCTATTGTATACTGCCATAAAACCAGATTAAATACGGAAAAGCACACATACCCAACTTGTTGAGTTATATTTGTTCGCAAGCTAATTATGTGATCTATTGTATACTGCCATAAAACCAGATTAAATTCTAAAAACCACACATACCCAACTTATTAAGTTATATTTGTTCGGAAACTAATTATGTGATCTATTTTATACTGCCATAAAACCAGATTAAATACGGAAAAGCACACATACCCAACTTATTAAGTTATATTTGTTCGCAAGCTAATTATGTGATCTATTGTATACTGCCATAAAACCAGATTAAATACTAAAAACCACACATACCCAACTTATTAAGTTATATTTGTTCGGAAACTAATTATGTGATCTATTTTATACTGCCATAAAACCAGATTAAATACGGAAAAGCACACATATCCAACTTATTAAGTTATATTTGTTCGCAAACTAATTATGTGATCTATTGTATACTGCCATAAAACCAGATTAAATACTAAAAACCACACATACCCAACTTATTAAGTTATATTTGTTCGGAAACTAATTATGTGATCTATTTTATACTGCCATAAAACCAGATTAAATACGGAAAAGCACACATATCCAACTTATTAAGTTATATTTGTTCGGAAACTAATTATGTGATCTATTTTATACTGCCATAAAACCAGATTAAATACGGAAAAGCACACATACCCAACTTATTAAGTTATATTTGTTCGCAAGCTAATTATGTGATCTATTGTATACTGCCATAAAACCAGATTAAATACTAAAAACCACACATACCCAACTTATTAAGTTATATTTGTTCGGAAACTATTTATGTGATCTATTTTATACTGTCATAAAACCAGATTAAATACGGAAAAGCACACATACCCAACTTATTAAGTTATATTTGTTCGCAAGCTAATTATGTGATCTATTGTATACTGCCATAAAACCAGATTAAATACTAAAAACCACACATACCCAACTTATTAAGTTATATTTGTTCGCAAAATAATTATGTGATCTATTGTATACTGCCATAAAACCAGATTAAATACGGAAAAGCACACATACCCCAATTATTAAGTTATATTTGTTCGCAAACTAATTACGTGATCTATTGTATACTGCCATAAAACCAGATTAAATACGGAAAAGCACACATACCCAAATTATTAAATTATATTTGTTCGCAAACTAATTATGTGATCTGTTTTATACTGCCATAAAACCAGATTAAATACGGAAAGGCACACATACCCAAATTATTAAATTATATTTGTTCGGAAACTAATTATGTGATCTATTTTATACTGCCATAAAACCAGATTAAATACGGAAAAGCACACATACCCCACTCATTAAATTATAGTTCTTCGCAAACTCACTATGTGATCTATTGTATACTGCCATAAAACAAGATTAAATACTAAAAACCACACATACCCAACTTATTAAGTTATATTTGTTCGCAAACTGATTATGTGATCTATTTTATACTGCCATAAAACCAGATTAAATACGGAAAAGCACACATACCCAAATTATTAAGTTATATTTGTTCGCAAACTAATTATGTGATCTAGTTTATACTGTAATAAAACCAGATTAAATACGGAAAAGAACACATATCCAACTTATTAAGTTATATTTGTTCGTAAACTAATTATGTGATCTATTGTATACTGCCATAAAACCAGATTAAATACTAAAAACCACACATACCCAACTTATTAAGTTATATTTGTTCGCAAACTAATTATGTGATCTATTTTATACTGCCATAAAATCAGATTAAATACGGACAAGCACACATACTCCACGCATTAAGTTATAGTTGTTCGCAAACTAATTATGTGATCTATTGTATACTGCCATAAAACCAGATTAAATACTAAAAACCACACATACCCAACTTATTAAGTTATATTTGTTCGCAAACTAATTATTTGACCTATGTATACTGCCATAAATACGGAAAAGCACACATACCCAACTTATTAAGTTATATTTGTTCGCAAGCTAATTATGTGATCTATTGTATACTGCCATAAAACTAGATTAAATGCGGAAAAGCACACATACCCTACTTATTAAGTTATATTAGTTTGCAAACTAATTATTTGATCTATTGTATACTGCCATAAAACCAGATTAAATACGGAAAAGCACACATACCCTACTTATTAAGTTATATTTGCTCGCAAACTAATTATGTGATCTATTGTATACTGCCATAAAACCAGATTAAATACTAAAAACCACACATACACAACTTATTAAGTTATATTTGTTCGGAAACTAATTATGTGATCTATTTTATACTGCCATAAAACCAGATTAAATACGGAAAAGCACACATATCCAACTTATTAAGTTATATTTGTTCGCAAACTAATTATGTGATCTATTGTATACTGCCATAAACCAGATTAAATACGGAAAAACACACATACCCAACTTATTAAGTTATATTATGTGATCTATTGTATACTGCCATAAAACCAGATTAAATACTAAAAACCACACATACCCAACTTATTAAGTTATATTTGTTCGCAAACTAATTATGTGATCTATTTTATACTGCCATAAAATCAGATTAAATACGGAAAAGCACACATACTCCACGCATTAAGTTATAGTTGTTCGCAAACTAATTATGTGATCTATTGTATACTGCCATAAAACCAGATTAAATACTAAAAACCACACATACCCAACTTATTAAGTTATATTTGTTCGGAAACTAATTACGCGATCTATTTTTTACTGCCATAAAACCAGATTAAATACGGAAAAACACACATACCCAACTTATTAAGTTATATTATGTGATCTATTGTATACTGCCATAAAACCAGATTAAATGCGGAAAAGCACACATACCCTACTTATTAAGTTATATTTTTTTGCAAACTAATTATTTGATCTATTGTATACTGCCATAAAACCAGATTAAATACGGCAAAGCACACATACCCTACTTATTAAGTTATATTTGTTCGCAAACTAATTATGTGATCTATTGTATACTGCCATAAAACCAGATTAAATACTAAAAACCACTCATACCCAACTTATTAAGTTATATTATGTGATCTATTGTATACTGCCATAAAACCAGATTAAATACGTTAAAGCATACATACCCAACTTATTAAGTTATATTTGTTCGCAAGCTAATTATGTGATCTATTGTATACTGCCATAAAACCAGATTAAATACTAAAAACCACACATACCCAACTTATTAAGTTATATTTGTTCGGAAACTAATTATGTGATCTATTTTATACTGCCATAAAACCAGATTAAATACGGAAAAGCACACATACCCAACTTATTAAGTTATATTTGTTCGCAAGCTAATTATGTGATCTATTGTATACTGCCATAAAACCAGATTAAATACTAAAAACCACACATACCCAACTTATTAAGTTATATTTGTTCGGAAACTATTTATGTGATCTATTTTATACTGCCATAAAACCAGATTAAATACGGAAAAGCACACATACCCAACTTATTAAGTTATATTATGTGATCTATTGTATACTGCCATAAAACCAGATTAAATGCGGAAAAGCACACATACCCTACTTATTAAGTTATATTTGTTTGCAAACTAATTATTTGATCTATTGTATACTGCCATAAAACCAGATTAAATACGGAAAAGCACACATACCCTACTTATTAAGTTATATTTGTTCGCAAACTAATTATGTGATCTATTGTATACTGCCATAAAACCAGATTAAATACTAAAAACCACACATACCCAACTTATTAACTTATATTATGTGAACTATTTTATACTGCCATAAAACCAGATTAAATACGGAAAAGCACACGTACCCAACTTATTAAGTTATATTTGTTCGCAAGCTAATTATGTGATCTATTGTATACTGCCATAAAACCAGATTAAATGCGGAAAAGCACACATACCCTACTTATTAAGTTATATTTGTTTGCAAACTAATTATTTGATCTATTGTATACTGCCATAAAACCAGATTAAATACGGAAAAGCACACATACCCTACTTATTAAGTTATATTTGTTCGCAAACTAATTATGTGATCTATTGTATACTGCCATAAAACCAGATTAAATACTAAAAACCACACATACCCAACTTATTAAGTTATATTATGTGAACTATTTTATACTGCCATAAAACCAGATTAAATACGGAAAAGCACACGTACCCAACTTATTAAGTTATATTTGTTCGCAAGCTAATTATGTGATCTATTGTATACTGCCATAAAACCAGATTAAATACTAAAAACCACACATACCCAACTTATTAAGTTATATTTGTTCGGAAACTAATTATGCGATCTATTTTTTACTGCCATAAAACCAGATTAAATACGGAAAAACACACATACCCAACTTATTAAGTTATATTATGTGATCTATTGTATACTGCCATAAAACCAGATTAAATGCGGAAAAGCACACATACCCTACTTATTAAGTTATATTTGTTTGCAAACTAATTATTTGATCTATTGTATACTGCCATAAAACCAGATTAAATACGGAAAAGGACACATACCCTACTTATTAAGTTATATTTGTTCGCAAACTAATTATGTGATCTATTGTATACTGCCATAAAACCAGATTAAATACTAAAAACCACACATACCCAACTTATTAAGTTATATTATGTGAACTATTTTATACTGCCATAAAACCAGATTAAATACGGAAAAGCACACGTACCCAACTTATTAAGTTATATTTGTTCGCAAGCTAATTATGTGATCTATTGTATACTGCCATAAAACCAGATTAAATGCGGAAAAGCACACATACCCTACTTATTAAATTATATTTGTTTGCAAACTAATCATTTGATCTATTGCATACTGCCATAAAACCAGATTAAATACGGAAAAGCACACATACCCAACTTATTAAGTTATATTTGTTCGCAAGCTAATTATGTGATCTATTGTACACTGCCATAAAACCAGATTAAATACTAAAAACCACACATACCCAACTTATTAAGTTATATTTGTTCGGAAACTAATTATGTGATCTATTTTATACTGCCATAAAACCAGATTAAATACGGAAAAGCACACATACCCTACTTATTAAGTTATATTTGTTCGCAAACTAATTATGTGATCTATTGTATACTGCCATAAAACCAGATTAAATACTAAAAACCACACATACCCAACTTATTAAGTTATATTATGTGATCTATTGTATACTGCCATAAAACCAGATTAAATACGGAAAAGCACACATACCCAACTTATTAAGTTATATTTGTTCGCAAGCTAATTATGTGATCTATTGTATACTGCCATAAAACCAGATTAAATACTAAAAACCACACATCCCCAACTTATTAAGTTATATTTGTTCGGAAACTAATTATGTGATCTATTTTATACTGCCACAAAACCAGATTAAATACGGAAAAGCACACATACCCAACTTATTAAGTTATATTATGTGATCTATTGTATACTGCCATAAAACCAGATTAAATGCGGAAAAGCACACATACCCTACTTATTAAGTTATATTTGTTTGCAAACTAATTATTTGATCTATTGTATACTGCCATAAAACCAGATTAAATACGGAAAAGCACACATACCCTACTTATTAAGTTATATTTGTTCGCAAACTTATTATGTGATCTATTGTATACTGCCATAAAACCAGATTAAATATTAAAAACCACACATACCCAACTTATTAAGTTATATTATGTGATCTATTGTATACTGCCATAAAACCAGATTAAATCCGGAAAAGCACACATACCCAACTTATTAAGTTATATTTGTTCGCAAGCTAATTATGTGATCTATTGTATACTGCCATAAAACCAGATTAAATACTAAAAACCACACATACCCAACTTATTAAGTTATATTTGTTCGGAAACTAATTATGTGATCTATTTTATACTGCCATAAAACCAGATTAAATACGGAAAAGCACACATACCCAACTTATTAAGTTATATTTGTTCGCAAACTAATTATGTCATCTATTGTATACTGCCATAAAACCAGATTAAATACTAAAACCACACATACCCAACTTATTAAGTTATATTATGTGATCTATTGTATACTGCCATAAAACCAGATTAAATACGGAAAAGCACACATACCCAACTTATTAAGTTATATTTGTTCGCAAGCTAATTATGTGATATATTGTCTACTGCCATAAAACCAGATTAAATACGGAAAACCACACATACCCAACTTATTAAGTTATATTATGTGATCTATTGTATACTGCCATAAAACCATATTAAATGCGGAAAAGCACACATACCCTACTTATTAAGTTATATTTGTTTGCAAACTAATTATTTGATCTATTGCATACTGCCATAAAACCAGATTAAATACGGAAAAGCACACATACCCAACTTATTAAGTTATATTTGTTCACAAACTAATTATGTGATCTATTGTATACTGCCATAAAACCAGATTAAATACTAAAACCACACATACCCAACTTATTAAGTTATATTATGTGATCTATTGTATACTGCCATAAAACCAGATTAAATACGGAAAAGCACACATACCCAACTTATTAAGTTATATTTGTTCGCAAGCTAATTATGTGATATATTGTCTACTGCCATAAAACCAGATTAAATACGGAAAACCACACATACCCAACTTATTAAGTTATATTATGTGATCTATTGTATACTGCCATAAAACCATATTAAATGCGGAAAAGCACACATACCCTACTTATTAAGTTATATTTGTTTGCAAACTAATTATTTGATCTATTGCATACTGCCATAAAACCAGATTAAATACGGAAAAGCACACATACCCTACTTATTAAGTTATATTTGTTCGCAAACTAATTATGTGATCTATTGTATACTGCCATAAAACCAGATTAAATACTAAAAACCACACATACCCAACTTATTAAGTTATATTTGTTCGGAAACTAATTATGTGATCTATTTTATACTGCCATAAAACCAGATTAAATACGGAAAAGCACACATACCCCACTTACTAAGCTTTCCTTTACCAGCGGCCCCGTCCGAAGGAGAAAATAAAATATATGGGCTATTCATGTTTCCCCGCTTATCAAGATATCTGTTTAAAAATTATTTTTGTCAATGTATTTTATTTTTGTAATAAGAGTAAAAAAAATAACTAAATGAGCTGATATCCTGAAAGGCACGCGTTTATGAATTAAAAAAATAAATTTTTTTCCTAAGTTAAATTAATTCATATGAGAGGGGTGAAGGAATTACTATTCATAGAACAAAAGGAGTAAAACTACAATTAGCTAAAACCAAAGATAATTTTTTAGATGAAAATAGTGTTGCTTTTTCGGGTATTTAGTTTGTTAAAATATTACAAAAAGTGTAATTATATTATAATATATTAATTGAGCTGGCAGGATCGCCATATAATATATTAACTGAGCTGGCAGGATTGCTATATAATACATTAACTGAAATTAAAACAAAATAGATTTTGCTGGCGCTAATGTTCAGCGCAGAAATCTGATTGTTCTTTATTCATGAATACTTTCTCTTTTATAGTAAAATTACTTACAATACTATTACAACATTTATATACAATACTTGCACACTAAGAATAACTACATTCTAATTCTATATACCTAGTAAGCAGAATATTCTTATTACCTAACTATGTAATAATATTTGGTCAGTCGTACTGACAAACTGACGCTGTCGATCAGGAATGCTGATCGATACGTGAGCTAGTCAATGTGACGCATATGGGTTAGACAACTGTAAACGGAGACGGTTCCCCGCTGGGTTCACAATAACTTATCTATGCCGCTATGACTATGTCACTATGAGTTATTTGTGTGTGGTCGAAAGTGAAACTCATTTGGTTGTGCATTACAAGCTAGACTTATTCTGGAATTTACATAAATACAAATATCTTGTATTGTGGTAATGCCACAATAGTTATAACAGTTCGTTACATAATTCATTTAAAAAAATCAAAAATAGAACGAAAATGTTGTGCTAGATATTAAAGATAGAACATACCGGACAAATCCCGAAAACCATCCATAAATGATCCCTGAGGCGTCTCCAAATGATCCCGAAATAGTCCGGAAATTACAATGACGGGGTCCCGGACGAATCCCGAAAACTATCCGGAAATGATGCTGGAAGGGTCCCAAAATGATGCCGAAGTAGTCCCGAGAAAGTCCCGAAATGACCCTGACGAAATACAGGACGGATCCGGAAAACCATACTGAAATGATGTCGGAAAGGTCCCCAAATGACTCCAAAAAATCCCTAAATTACAATGACGGGGTCCCGAAAACCATACAGTAATGATCCCCAAGGGTCCCCAAAAGATTCCGAAATAGCGCCGAAAAAAGTCCCGAGATTATCCTGACGGGATCCCGAAAATATTCCAGATATTATCTCGGAAGGATCCCCAAATAATCCACGAACAGTTCCGTAAAAGATCCCGTATTAGTTGAGGAAAAGTCCGGAAATTACCCCGAAGGGATCTCGGACGGATCCCGAAAACTATCTAGAAATGATGCCGGAAGGAACACCAAATGATCCCGAAATAGTCCCGAATTTACCCTGACGGGATTCCTTACGGATGCCAAAAACCATCCAGAAATGATGCCGGAAGGGACCCCAAATGGTACCGAAAAAGTCGAAATTATGCCGGTAGGCACCCCAAATGATCCTAAAAAGTCCTGAAATGAGCCCGACGGGATCCCGGACGGATCCCGAAAACCATCCAGAAATGATGCCGGAAGGGATTCCAAATAATCCCGAAAAAGTCCCGATTTTACCACGACGGGATCCCGGACGGATCCCGAAAACCATCCGGAAATGATAAGGGAAGGGACCCCAAATGATCCCGAAAAAGCCCCGAAATGATGCCGGTAGGTACCCCAAATGATCCCAAAAAAAAAAAATTCTGAAATGAGCCCGACGGGATCCCGGACGGATCGCGAAAGCCATCCAAAAATGATGCCAGAAGGGACCCAAAATGGCCCCGAAAAAGCCCCGTAATGAAAACGGACCCCATCAAGAATTTATCTCTCAAAGGTACGCAAATTATCCCGAAATAGTCCCGGAAAAGTCTCGAAATGACCCCGGCGGGATCCCGGACGGATCCCGAAAACCATCCAAAAATTATCCCGGAAGGGTCCCGATATGAGTTACAAAGAAACATACAGGTTAAGCTAATAAAAGCGTGCTAATAAAAACAATTGAAAGAGGGCGGATGGAGGGAGGAGAAGGAGAGGACCACTGATCATTTTTCCAAAATTGTTTAGATCTCGATCTGTATGTGCCAGATAGCAAAAACTATTGATTTAGGAGAAAATCTATATTGAGGTATAACAATTTATAGATTTTACACCAGAGGGGGAGAGAAAGGGATGGGGAGGGGGACGGAGGGTGTCACTGCTCATTTTGTAAGCCCTCAACTTATTTGACCTTTTAAGTTTGTAATATTGGTGAAGGTCAGTAAAAGTAAAGTTATAATGTGTAAAAATTATTAAAAAGTAATTTTTCGAAGGGGTCGTGGGACCCCACCCCCTTTCCATGTTCGAAAAAAATTTCGCTTGTATACTATTGCCTGTGTCCCAAATTTCATCAAAATCCGTGTAGCCGTTCTGTCACAAAGACGAAAAAATATAATAATTAAATTATAACTGTTCCTAGGGGGCGGGGACCTCCCCCATTTTCAAAAACATATAGCTAGTAGATCCTTCTAGACTATTGGCTATACGTGTGCCAAATTTTATCTAAATCCGTCAAGCCGTTCTTGCGTGATTGAGGCACAAAGACAAACGTCTGGACATACAAACATCCAAACATCCACACTTTCCCATTTATATACTAGCCTTTACCAGCGGCCCCGTCCGCAAGGAGAAAATAAAATATATGGGCTTTTCACGTTAGCCTGCTTATCAAGATACCTGTTTAAAAATAATTTTTGTCAATGTATCTTATTTTTGTAATAGAGTAAAAAAGAAAAAAATACTGATAACCTGAAAGGCACGCTTAGTGAATAGTACAATATACTTTTTTCGAATTAAAAAAAAAATACATTTTGTTTTTAAGTTAAATTAATTGATATGACAGGTGTGAAAGAATTACTACTCATAGAACAAAGGAGTGAAACTACAATTAGCTAAAACCAAAGAGAATTTTTTAAAAGAAAATAGTGTTGCTTTTTCGGGTATTTAGTTCGTTAAAATATTACAAAAATTGTAATTATAGTTGTAACAGTTCGTTACAGGATTCATTTAAAAATAGAACGAAAAAGCTGTGTTAGATATTAAAGATAAAACATACCGAATTTTAATTACGAATAATTTGCAGTAAATCCACGGCCATGTGTGCGGAACTACCGGTTTCGAATAGACCTAAAATGATCCCGGAAAGGTCCCAAAATGACACCAAAATAGTCACGAAATGATGCCGACGGGATCCCGGACAAATCCCGAAAACCATCCAGAATTGAGCTCTCACAAGTGCGTAAACGATCCAGAAGTAGTACGGAAAAAATCCCGAAAAAACTCCGACGGCATCCCGGACAGATCTGGAAAATCATACAGAAATTATGCCGAAAGGGTCCCAAAATGATGCCGAAATAATCCCGAAAAAGTCCCCGAAATGAACCTGACGGGATCCCGAACGGATCCCGAAAACCATCCAGAATTGATCTGTGAATGGTCGGCAAATGATCCCGAAATAGTCCAGAAAAAGTCCCGAAAAAACTCCAACGGGATCCCGGACAGATCCCGCAAATCACCCAAAAATTATTCCGGAGTGGTCCCAAAATGATTCCGAATTAGTCCCGAAATGACCCTGACGGGATCCCGGACGGATGCCGAAAGCCATCCAGGATTGATCTCTAAAGGGTCCGCAAACTATCCCAGAAAAAGTCACGAAAAAACTACGAAGGGATCCCGAAAATCATAGAGAAATTATCCCGGAAGGGTCCTAAATGATCCCGAAATAGTCCCGAAAAGTCGCAAAATAGCCCTGACGGGATCCCGTATGGATCACGAAAACCACCCAGAAATGATCTCTAAGGGGCCGCAACTGACCCCGAAATAGTCGTGAAAAAGTCCCGAAATTACCCGACGGCATCCCGAAAACCATCCAGAAATTATCCAGGAAGGATCCCCAAATGATCTCGGAACAGTCTCGAAATGACCCTGAAATTGTTCCGAAAGAGTCAAAAAATAACCCCGACGAGATCCCGAAAACTACACAGAAATGATCCCGGAAGGTTCACAAAATGATCCCGAAATTGTCCCGAAAAAGCCCCGAAATGACCCCGACGGGATCCCGGACGGATCCCGAAAACCATCTAGAATTGAGCTCTGAAAGGTCCGCAAATGATCCGGAAAAAGTCCCGAAAAAACTCCGACGGCATCCCGGACAGATCCCGAAAACCATACAGAAATTATACCGGAAGGGTCCCAAAATGATCCCGAAATAGTCCCGAAACCCACCCAGAGATGATCTCTAAGGGGCCGCAACTGACACCGAAATAGTCGTGAAAAAATCCCGAAATTACCCCGACGGGATCCCGAAAACCATCCAGAAATTATGCCGGAAGGATCCCCAAATGATCCCGGAACAGTCTCGAAATGACCCTGACATTGTCCCGAAAGAGCCAAAAAATAACCCCGACGGAATCCCGGACGGATCCCGAAAACCATCTAGAATTGAGCTCTGAAAGGTCCGCAAATGATCCGGAAGAAGTCCCGAAAAAACTCCGACGGCATCCCGGACAGATCCCGAAAATCATACAGAAATTATCCCGGAAGGGTCCCAAAATGATCCCGAAATAGTCCCGAAAACCACCTAGAAATTATCTCTAAAGGGCCGTAACTGACATCGAAATAGTCGTGAAAAAGCCCCGGAATAACCCCGACAGGATCCCGGACGGATACCGAAAACCATCCAGAAATAATCCCGGAAGAGTCCCAGAGTGATCCCGAAAAAGTCCCGAAATGGCCCCGACGGGATCCCGGACGGATTCAGAAAGCCATCCAGAATTACTCTGAAGGGTCCGAAATTGACCCCGAAATAGGCCTGAAAAAGTCCCGAAATTACCCTGACGGGATCCCGAAAAGAATCCGGAGATTATCCCGGAAGGATCCCCAAATGACCCCGGAACAGTCCCGAGAAAGATGAAATTGTGTACACAAATTTTCCCTATAGTATAAAATATCTGGTAAAAATGGACGGGATCCGTTAAAGACCACGGCACGACTGGCGCGCCTTGTTGGACGGCCATAACCGTTTAGACGGTTAACAATTAAGTTAGTAACTTAGATATAAAACAAATATAAAAGGTCAAAGACTAGACTAATAAGCTACAACTTAGCAAAAAATAGTTTTGAATCATTGATATGTCACTTATCAAGTTTTATTGTAAGAGGAAATGGGGAGACATTTTTTTTAAACGGGAGGTGCCACGTGTTATGTAGAAAAGTAATTTATCTGAAATGAAATGTGCAACTGAAGCTCACGCAGAGTATATAATGTTCGGTTACACCCGAACTTAGACACCTTTACTTGTTTAATATGCAGTTTTGTAGCACAACCAATTCAAGTATAACTAAGTACAAGTTACAAAATAAAACAAAAATACAAGGCGCGCAATACTTCTCAAGAAATTTAGGCCGAACTGCTCTTCCCATTTGCGTCGTGCTCCTGTTAATTTTTCGTAAAAATTGGCGGGACGGGACCTAAGGTCTTACGCCGACTCCCAAATACATCTGCAAACAGATTAGGAAGAGCCAGCTGACATTACCCACACTTCGATCACGGAGCGGGTAGTGCCGGGCTTGGTGACTGATACCAAGGTCGAATAGGCAGTGAAGACGTTTTCTAAGTTTAAATCGCCGGGTCCAGATGGTATATTGCCGGCCATGCTACAAGTTTCAAGTATGGCGGTCGTGGAATGGCTTGAAATAATATTCGATGGGTGCATAAGGCTGAATCATGTACCGCACTCTTAAAGAACTGCTCGTGTAGCTTTCCTACCAAAGGCGGGGAAGATCGGTAACGTGTATCCCAAAGACAATAGACCCATCAGCTTAACATCATTTCTGCTCAAAATGTTGAGAGGCTGATAGATGTGTACATAAAGTCCAACGTGGATGAAAAGCTGCTTTTCACAACACAGCATGCGTACACCAAAGGTAAGTCGGTAGACACCGCATTGCATAGGGTAGTAATAAGCATAGAGAAATCTCTGGAATATAACGAATATGCTCTAGGAGTCTTCTTGGACATTGCTGGGGCTTTCAATTATGTTTCTAAATGGGCGATTATGGATGGTCTTAATTACATTAAAGTACATCCAGCCTTAACCAGATGTATCGGCTGCATGTTAAATTGCAGGAAGATTGCATCACAATGGGGATTTTACGAGGCCACGAAATCAGTGGACAGGGGCACACAGCAGGAATGGGTGCTATCACCTCTGCTGTGGACGCTGGTCATCAACCAACTGCTCAGGCGATTCGATGAGGGACCCGTAAAACTTACGGCTTACGCAGATGACGTTGCAATTGTCATAAGTGGAAAGTGTCTTCGAACGATTAGTTCTTTGATGGATCGGGCGCTTCATGATATTCATACCTGGGCAACTAATGTCGGGTTGAAGGTCAATGCCGAGAAGACGGATATGGTCTTGTTGACAAAGAGGTACAAGATCCCAAATTGGACCAGGCCTAAGTTAGGAGGGGTGACCTTACAGGAGAAACCTTGCACAAAATATCTAGGGATCATCCTAGACAGTAAGCTGTCATGGAAGCTCAATGTGGAGGAGAGGGTGAAGAAGGCCTCAACGGAACTTTATCTACGTGGGGCTTATCGCCCTCTCTTTCTCATTGGGTTTTTACAGCGATTGTAAGCCCTATTCTATACTATGGAGTTCTAGTTTGGTGGAAAGCCACACAAAAAACAAGACACCTCAAAAAATTAGAGGGGGTATGCAGACTATCGATGCTTAGCATTACGGGAGCCCTGAAAGCAACCCCGACGGCTGCACTGTATGTCATATGTGTCACAAGGCTGCGCAATAATACATGTACATATGGTTCTATTCTGAACTAATTTTTCTTCGAGTTATGGCTCCCGAAACATAGAAAATTGCTTAGTCATAAAAGAGGCGGTGCCACGCCCTTTTTTCAAATTTGAAGTTTTTCCTATTTATTGTTATAAATCGACTTCGAAAATGAAATACCATTGATATAAAGCTCTTTCTTGCAAAGATATAGCTTATTTTATTCGTCCACGACCCTTTTAAAAATCTTTTATATAAAAGTGGGCATGGTCCTTAACCGATTTCGTTAATTTTTCTTCAAAGCATTCCTTATAGTAAAGGTAACCTCTGCCGAATTTTGTTACGATAGGTTTAACGATTTTTGATTTATGATTAATAATATTTGTAAAATTGATTTTATCACAAGTGGGAGGTGCCACGCCCATTTTAACAAAATTTTTCTAATTTTTATCAAGATTAAAATTGTAAGTAAATAAATAATCAGTTTTTTGTGTTTTCCAAAATGTTATATATATAAAAAGTGGGCGTGGTTATCATCCGATTTCGCTCATTTTCAATACCAATCTATTCTGGGTCCAGATAAGCTCGTTTACCAAATTTGGTGAATATATCTCGATAGCTACTCAAGTTAACGTGTTAACGGACAGACGGACGGACGGACGCACGCACGGACATGGCTCAATCAAATTTTTTTTCGATACTGATGATTTTGATATATGGAAGTCTATATCTATCTCGATTCCTTTATACCTGTACAACCAACCGTTATCCAATCAAAGTTATAATACCCTGTGTGCTAGCACAGCTGGGTATAAAATGAAAGTAGAAGAAAAAAATTCCAAAGCGTCTACCCAACAAGATGGGCCAATGTCATGAAGTGGTATGCGCTTACATTGAACTTCAGCCAGCAATATTCGAAGCTTTTGAAGAGATAGCAGAAGGGAAAAACGACAAAACTTCAGCACAAGCTGCCCAGTTTCAAGCAGCTATTTCTACCGTGCAATTCCAAACGTTGCTGTTGTTGTTGTAGCGATAAGGACACTCCCCGAAGGCCTTGGGGAGTGTTATCGATGTTGATGGTCCTTTTCCGGATGCAGATCCGGTACGTTCCGGTAACAAGCACAATAAAGGCACCACCCCGACCATCTCGCCACGTGTAGGTGAGGTTGACAATTGAGTTGGAGAAGTTTTATAATGGCTGGCAACCCCTTGAGAGAGTTACCACCGCCCACTTAGAAACATTGTTGAAAGCCCTGCAACGTTATTAGTTAACCAAAAATTTAAAAAAAATCGAAGATAGTCTTTAAAAAACCAAACCAAAGTCACACCCTAAAAATCAGCAGTTGACTTTTATTATAAAACATTTTATTCTTGGAAGTATTCGCAAAAATCTCAAAAAATACTTTCACCCATTCATTTTACTTCCGAATAAATTTGCTTAAGCTATCTTTTTTTCCACAATTTTTTTCCAATTTGTTTCAATTTTGGCGAATTCTCTTAAAACACTTAAATAATAAAGTAATTGAAGGGCACGCAATTGTTTTTTTACTATATACACGCTTATTTCTCTATGAGATATGTATGTACTAGGGTGGGCAAATAAGAAAATACTTTTTTCCTTTTGACACAGTGAAAATGTTGTTCATGACATCGAAAAAGTAGGCCTATAACCATTTTAGCTATTTACTTTAATGTTAAAGGCGGTCGCTCATTACGATTTTATATTCTTCTAGAAATTTGGACGATCTACAAAAAAACGATATTCATATTTTCGTATGTTGGCTCGTTTAAAAGTTACCTACCCGCAAATGCGAGTAGAATAGCTTATAAAAAAAATTTAAACTGTCTAATGTACATATGTATATACAAATAGATACATGCATATAAAATGTGTGCAATAAAATGTTTGTTAAGTAAACTGGTTCTGGTTGCTCAATTGAATTTGATTGTTGTTATTATATAATTTGTTGTTAATTATCTTTAAAGATATGTCTTATATGTCGTATTAGACCGTTCCGAAAAGTTTTATTTTTCAAACTGGCTCAAAAGTAACGCTTGAGCTTAAAATAAACTATTAAAATGTTAAAATATAAGTCCACAATATTTAAACTGATTTAATATTAATATGGGAAGTTTTCTTCATTTTCCATACATTCTAGAGTACGTGAATGCCTAATTGATTTATTTTAAAAATTATAATAATTCTCTCTGCATGGTAAAATTTAACATCATTTTTATTAATTCTAAGAAAAATTCCAAATCAATTAGAACAGTAGTTGCGTTCCAATGAAACCTGATCCAGATACCGATAAAAATTTAACTTGCAAAAGCAACAACAACGCTTTATTATATCTTCTGGATCGCTTTCGGATCAACAGGGTGGCTGCGTTGATTTTGTTTTACAACACGCTTATATTAGCTTCACTTGTGGGAGTGGACTTTAGTTCTATAGGTGGACGCCTTTTCGAGATATCGTTATAAAGGTGGACCAGGGTTGACTCTAGAATGCGTTTGTACGATATGGGTATCAAATTTAAGGTATTAATGAGGGTTTTAAAAGGGAGTGGTGGTAGTTGTATATGTCAAGGCGTTTTCGAGATATCGACCAAAATGTGGACCAGGGTAAGCCAGAACATCATCTGTTGGTACCGCTAATTTATTTATATATGTAATACCACGAACAGTATTCCTTCCAAGATTCAAGGGCTTTTTATTTCGCTCTGTAGAACTTTTTCATTTTCTTCTACTTAATATGGTAGGTGTCACACCCATTTTACAAAGTTTTTTCCTAAAGTTATATCTTGCGTCAATAAACCAATCCAATTACCATGTTTCATTCCTTTTTTCGTATTTGGTATAGAATTATGGCATTTTTTTCATTTTTCGTATTTCTGCCATGAAAAGCTCTCAGTAAAAACTCATCTGCCTGGCAGATGCCGTTCGGAGTCGGCATAAAACATGTAGGCCCGTCCGGCCAATTTGTAGGGAAAATCAAGAGGAGCACGACGCAAATTGGAAGAGAAGCTCGGCCTTAGATCTCTTCGGAGGTTATCGCGCCTTACATTTATTTTTATATTTTTTTTATCGTGTTAACGGCCAAGCGGAAGGACACACAGTCGACTGTTTTTAAATCTGGCCGTGGCTTTAACCGATTTCGCCCTTTTTCACAGAAAACGGTTATCGTCCTAGGATCTAAGCCCCTACCAAATTTTATAAGGATTGGTAAGTTTTTGTTCGACTTATAGCTTTAAAAGTATCCTAGACAAATTAAATGAAAAAGGGCGGAGCCACGCCCATTTTGATATTTTCTTTTATTTTTGCATTTTGTTGCACCATATCATTACTGGAGTTGAATGTTGACTTAATTTACTTATATACTGTAAAGATATTAAATTTTTTGTTAAAATTTGACTTAAAAAATTTTTTTTTTAAGTGGGCGTGGTCGTTCTCCGAGTTTTCTGATTTTTATTAAGCATACATTAGGCCGGGCCGATTTGTAGGGAGGCAAAAAAATCGCCAATTGCTCTGTGAAAATCATATTCTAGGGATCAAAATAAGAAACTTTGCCGAAGGAACCATACATCCAAAACGAATTCTGATGTCCCCTCGTTTGGGTCGAACTTTTGGGTAGGGGCAATTTCAATTCTACCTGCTGTGTCTTGCCCTAGCATACATATAGTAATAGGAGTAACGTTACGGCCAAATTTCATCATGATATCTTCAACGAATGCCAAATTACAGCTTGCAAAACTTTTAAAAGTGGGCGGTGCCACTCCCACTCTCCAAAATTTTACCAATTTTCTATTCTGCGTCATAAGTTCAACTCACCTACCAAGTTTTATCGCTTTATCCGTCTTTCGTAATGAATTATCGCCCTTTTCGGTTTATCGAAATTTTCGATATCGAAAAAGTGGGCGTGGTTATGGTCCGATATCGTTCATTTTAAATAGCGATCTGAGATGAGCGCCCAGGAACCTGCATACCAGATTTCATCAAGATACCTCAAAAATTACTCAAGTTATCGTGTTAACGGACGGACGGACATGGCTCAATCAAATTTTATCTCGATTCCTTTATACCTGTACAACCAACCGTTACCCAATCAAAGTTAATATTCTCTGTGAGCTCTGCTCAATTCAGTATAAAAACTAAAAAAACACGTTATTAAATAATATTGAAATAAGAAGTTAAAAATAATTTTCAAAATAAGTATTATTGTGAATTTGTGCTTTGTGCTATATTTTCGTATATCCAGCGCTCGACGCTTTTTCACAAAAATACTAGTATTTCTCTTTTATTATTATTGTTTATTTATAGCAGCACCCCTTAGTTTTGCTAATATTCGTAACATTATTTTAAACTTATTTTGAAAATTATTCATAAGTTTTTAGTTCAATATTATTTAAAAGCGTGTTTTTTTAGTTTTTTTTTTAACAAATTTGAAAATTATAGACACCCTATTATGTGAACACATTTGTTGAGTGCTGCCAACTCTCATAGTACTGATCCGGATCTTTCCAAAAAGATTTAAGATAAACCGTCGGTTTCATGTTAACAATATTCTGTAAAAATTGTAGATTCTCAATCAGTCTAACTGATTTTTCTGTTGAACTAACATATTTCATTAGTAATTTCAACAGCAAGCTACTGTAAATATTATGCAAATACGTCAGCTAGGTTTAAAGGGAAGCTTGCGCTCACGGCGCTAACTACTTTGTGTCATTTCCCTATTGTTTTATTGTTGACGAAAATTTGTTATTTTAAAAGTTTTCATTGGTATTCTTAAAGGAAAGTCATTGTGGATAAAACAAGTGTGATATCTTATCCGACAACTGCCTGCGTGTCATTTCCCTATTGTTTTATTGTTGACGAAAATTTGTTATTTTAAAAGTTTTCATTGGTATTCTTAAAGGAAAGTCATTGTGGATAAAACAAGTGTGATATCTTATCCGACAACTGCCTGCCAGGATGTTCAAGAAGGCTACTTTTTAGCGTTTTGGCAGTGTTTTGACAGGATGTTCAACATGACCGTCTATCTTTAGCGGGTGATAGAAAGAGATACAGAATGAGACCACGATAGTAAAAAATAAAATTAAATAAAAAAAAAACTTTTTTAAAAATAAACTTATTATCTTAATATATAAAAAACACGTGTCACAACATTTTCGGCCGCGATGGATTCCTAAACTACTGAACCGATTTTAAATTTGTTGTTTGTTAGGTAGGTTATATCTCAGTTTATAGTCGCAATATTATTTTATTGAATTTTTTTTTATTTGTTTATACGTAATAATAAAATGTTACGTATACGCAGTGGCACTCATATTTTCTGGTGGTGCGGATATACTTCCGTGCAATTGCTTGGTGTTTAATTAAACAACCTGCTTATCAATAAAAAATATTATAGCTAATGATATCAAGTATAGCACATCACCACTCCCGCCGAGAGGGGGGGGGTTTCTGAGGGGGCCCACGATTTAGAGGTACTATGAATTTTTTTTTTAATTCAGGAGAGTCTTTAGTTGTTCCATGTGCAATTTTTAAGCAGAATTTCAAAAGCAACGAAAATCTGCATTTGGTTTTAATATTATAGTGAAGTGTGAAAAATAAAAATCTATATACATATGTAAAAAGAAAGGCTAAAATGTGTGTTAGTTGGTCGCCGGTGTTTGAAGAGATGCGTCGGTCGATTTTGTTCAAACTTTCACACAAGTTGCGTAAACCTCACGCGGTGGTTACTACATAGGTTTGGTTGCGATCGACGCACAGGGTCTCGACATATAGGCCGAAACGTGGACCCGAGTACCCCTAGAATGTGTTTATAAAATATGGATAACAAATGAAAGCTGTTGATGAGTGCTTTAGTGGAGGGTAATTTTCATACCCCTGGGTGACTAGGGTCTCGAGATACAGGCCAAAACGTAGGCCAGTGAATGCCTACAGAGTGTCTATACAATATGTATATCAAATGAAAGCTGATGATGAGTGCTTTAGTACAGAGTAATATATTATCCAGAGACGGACTGGGATTAGGACTAGGACTGGGACTGAGACTCGGAGTGGGACTGGGACTGGAATAAAATACAAACCACCCTCTGGGACAGGCAATAAAGGATGCAGAAGAATGAGAAGGAATTGAGAGAAGAGAGAAGGAGATTGAGAAAGAGATAGAATGAGACTAAGATGGAGATAGATGAAGCGAAAAAGACGGAGGGAGGAGTGAATAAAAGGATAAGGAAAAAGTGAGGAGGGGGGGAGGGCAGAGTCAGACAGAAAAAGTTTATTAAAATGTATGCAGATAGGCCAAATTTAGGGCAGGACAACGTCTGCAGGGTCTTCTAGTAGATTAATAAAATTAATTAAAAAGTAAAAAATAAATTGGCTGTAAAGAAATATAACACTTTATAAGTTCATTGCAACCTTTAACGATAATTAGGCTTTTTCGTCTGCGACAAAAAATTCCATATTGTACATAATTATATATTTTTAAAATTAAAACTTTACACCTAAATTATTGAATCTTACAGTTTATATCACAGTCCTAATTGTTCTAATAAAAGTGTGTTACATTGTGATAGCAAGAAAAGGTCCTAAATGTTCTTAATTATGCCATCAAAATTTAACACGCTTTTTATTAGAACAATTAGGACTGTGATATAAACTGTAAGATTTAATAATTTAGGTGTAAAGTTTTAATGTTAAAAATATATAATTATCTACAATATGGAATTTTTTGTCGCAGACGAAAAAGCATAATTATCGTTAAAGGTTGGAATGAACTTATAAGGTGTTATATTTCTTTACAGTCAATTTATTTTTTACTTTTTAGATAATTTTATTAACCAATAAGAAGTTTTTTTTTAAGTTTTTTTTTTCTTTAATTTTATTTTTTACATTTTGTTCGTTTTATTAACAAGTAATAGAAACTTGTTCTTAGAAAAGCTTTTTCTTAAATTTAATTTATATATGATTTTTTTTTAAATTTTTAGTAGGGTAAAATATTGTTTAAATTAGTTATGTAATCTTTACTTAGTTATTTGTAACGTTTCTCATCATGTCCATTCCTTTTAATGCAGCAACATTACAAGGTTTCTTCGAAGTCAACTTTGAACAGTCAAGTTCTTTTATTCGAGTGTTAACTAACTTAAAGTCATATTTTATTTTGACTTTGCCTATGTCTCGTTCAGTTTACCACTACTCATTGCAGATCTCTGCTCTGTTCCATCGCCAAAAATCTGAAAACAAAATCAAGTGCGCAGAAAAGTATGCAACAAAAAGTATGCAACATTTAGCGATAACAGCCTAACTTCTACGTTTGTTGCATACACAAACAAAGCGAAGTTACCTGCGTTCGTGAGGGCTTAGGCTTTTATTCCCTTGTGAATACAAATCTTTACCGATAACTCTGTTATCGATTAATTTATCGAATTCTCGCAAAGTAATATTACGTTGCCATCGGAGTTACACATGCGCGTAAAATTGCAGCTCAATCGGACACCGGGAAGTGTATCAAATTTAACTTGCAAGATTTGATTACAGACAACAGCCAAGTGAAAGTAAATAAAAGCTTATAAAAAATATTCATAGTTATCGTTTTAAGTGGTGTGCTTCACCCTGTTTTGGTGCAAATGAAAATGCCCAATTAAGCTATATTAAGGATTGCTATCCTACAGTTAAATTCTGCCTTAACTAAAGATGATGACAGCTTCTCTTAGGACCGACTATCAGTTACTGCATGACAAAAATGTTAAAGTTCTGCTGGATTTCCTGTACTCCCAATGGATTTTTGCAATTTCTACCAAATATTCAGAATCATCGATTGAACTGTCGGGTGGTCACCCTGTGTTTAAGAAAAGAACAAATGAAGCTATCTGAAGTAGTGATATTCTAACTTTAACAGAGATGTTATATTCTAACTTAACCATAGGTGTCGAGTTAGTATAGTACTAGTTCTTTGTTAGAGTTGACACCGAGACCATACTACGAAGACCATCTGTATACTGCACGCTGTACCTCCTACGAACAATTCTGGCGTGA
Organism: Eurosta solidaginis; assembly: GCF_040869045.1. NCBI lineage: Eukaryota > Metazoa > Arthropoda > Insecta > Diptera > Tephritidae > Eurosta > Eurosta solidaginis. The sequence continues at coordinate 46,694 of NW_027137184.1, forward strand.
ACGGCATACTGAAGATCTTTCCCCATACCAGTTCGTGTCCTACAGAAACCAGTTCAGAGTGAGAGTCCTAGCGAAGGTGAGAAAAGTGCACCTTTTGGTGTGCACCAGGTGAAGCACTTATTATAAATCAGCACATGTTATAAATCAGGAAAGGGAGAGCATGGGAAAAGTAGTAGGTAATATGTGCCAGGTACGTTCGTGTGTTATTAACCTTCAGCTCCGGACTATGTCTTAACCAGGGACGGAAACTGTTATTCCCTTTATAATATAATTCCTTGTAAAACTATTAATTTTAGACTTTTTTTAAAAGTCCGAGTTTAACTAGTTCTATCGGACTCAAAAAGTAAAAATACAGATTTTACTTTTATGGAAAAAGTTCGAAAAATTAAAAGGATGCATGATTCGACATGATATTGCTATAGGGATACTTGGGAACTCAAACATTTTCACTTAGGACAATTTTTTACTCAGGACTTTTTCGACAAAAAAAAATATATATAATTTTCCGTCCCTGGTTTTAACCGCTGTTTATATGAAAAAGCTAAGGAACAAGGCTTTATCCTAAAATGCCTAAAACTAAAAAAACGCGTATGGAGCTCCGCAATTAGTCGGCGGAATGTCGCAGATCAAAAACAGAGCTAGTGCCAGATTTGCCATATAAAAGTAAATGTGTGAAGAAAATCAATGATTCAAAATCAAATTATACCTGGCGACATATAGGGGATCTCACTAGGAATTATTCAGATCTTTACAAAACTTTTTCTTTTTTTCTTCCAAATAATTGCAAAACAGCTGAAATTTAAAAAAAGTGATAAATTTTCAAACTTCAAACCATTAATTTAGGAAAAAAGGTGATACATCAATCACTTTAGTGGTATAACTACGAACAATGCTTATGCATCAACAATATTTTGTTGCGTTTTGACGGCATTTTTTTAAATTAGGCCCCATTGTGCGAAATATGATAGATTGATAGGGAAATTGTACAACATATACTAACTACGTACGTTTATTTAAACAATCAAGCAATCTATTTTCAAAACATAGCAGAACAGACCTCGGTTTAACATCACAATAATGAGATGATCTATAATTTGATAAGATTTATTAATATATAAATATTTATTAACATACTCGCATACGTACTTATAAACATGGATATAAGTGAAATGCTATTAACTAATTTCTGCTGGTCGAGAAATCAACTTAATTTGCATATAAATACATACTTCAATATGACGGTTTATTGACATTCCATATAAAACGCTAGGAATTTTTTTAACATTTAACCAATTATTATTATACCCAACAGTTTATCATGCATGCTAACATACACACACACATACTCGAACACTTGGCGCATAAGGATTAGTTAAATTTATAGCTTGGGTTTTTTCCTGCACCAAATTGTCTAAATTAGGCATGTCAAGTCTTTGTTAGTTCATCTTGTTTTTACGATATTTATACCTTTCATGAAAATGAAATGGTATATTAATTTCGTCACGAAACCGAAAATTGTAAGTCCTTAAAGGAAAATAGATAGACCCACCATTAAGTATACCGAAATAATCAGGTTGAAGAGCTGAGTTGTTTTAGCCATGTCCGTCTGTCCGTCTGTCCGTCTGTCCGTCTGTCTGTTTGTATGCAAACTAGTCCCTCAATTTTTGAGATATCTTGATAAAATTTGGTGAGCAGGTGTATTTGGGTGTCCGATTAGACATTTGTCGGAACCGACCGGATCGGACCACTATAGCATATATCCTCCATACAACCGATTTTTCAGAAAAAGAGGATTTTTGTAATATCTTACCCAATTTAACAGATTGAAGCTTCAAACTTCACCATATACTTTCGTATATTGAACATATTGTTGCCTGAAAAAATTTATGAGATCGGTCGTATATATAGTATATATCCCCCACAACCGATTGTTCAGATAAGTAACTTTTCGTAATTACTGCCCTATTTTAAGAGCTAGAGGCTTCAAATTTCAGCGAATGCTTACGTATATAGCATATATTGTTGTCTGAAAAAATCATAAAGATCGGTGGTATATATAGTATATATATGGTGGTATATATAGTATATATATATAGTATATATATATATATTTTCGCAAATTTTAGCCCCATTTTAACAGCTAGAAGCTTCAAATTTCACCGAATATTTACTTATATAGCATATATTGTTGTCTGAAAAATCATAGAGATCGGTTGTATATATAGTATATATCTCATACAACCGATTGTTCAGATAAGAAACTTTTCGCAATTTCTACCCCATTTTAACAGCTATAAGCTTCAAATTTCACTGATTGCTTACGTATATAGCATATATTGTTGTCTGAAAAAATCATAGAGATCGGTGGTATATATATTATATACTTCATATAAACTGTCATATTGACCCCTTTTTTATGGCTAGAAGCTTCAAGATTCATCAAATTTCATCAAATAGTTACGTTTACGTCATATATTTTTGAAATACGTGATTCGTAGCCTTAGTTTTTACATGCAGACCACAAAAAACGTGAAGCTTTGCATCCTCACAAAGATTACCTACCTATTTTTTATTTTATATTTATCTTAAAAATCGTTTAGATATGTTCAAATTTCACCAAATGCTTACGTGTATAGCATATATTGTTGTCTGAGAAAGTCATAGATACCGGTGGTATATATAGTATATATCCCATACAACCGATTGTTCAGATAAGAAACTTTGCGCAATTTCTTCCCCATTTTAACAGTTATAAGCTTCAAATTTCACCGATTGCTTACGTATATAGTATGTATTGTTGTGTCAAAAAATCATAGAGATCGGTGATATATATAATATATATATGATGGTATATATAGTATATATATATAGTATATATATATTTTTTTTACGATTTCGGCCCCATTTTAACAGCTAGAAGCTTCAAATTTCACCAACTGCTTACGTGTATAGCATATATTGATGTCTGAAAAAATCATTGAGATCGGTGGTACACATAGTATATATCTCATACAACCGATTGTTCAGATAAGAAACTTTGCGCAATTTCTGCCCCGTTTTAACAGTTAGAAGCTTCAAATTTCACAAAATGCTTACGTATATAGCATATATTGTTGTCTGAAAAAATCATAGAGATCGGTCGTATATATATTATATACTTCATATAAACTGTCATTTTGACCCCTTTTTTACGGCTAGAATCTTCAAAATTCATCAAATTTCATCAAATAGTTAAGTTTTCGTCATATATTTTTGAAATACGTGATTCGTAGTCATAGTTTTTACACGCAGACCACAAAAAACCTGAAACTTTGCATCCTCACACAAAGTACCTACCTGTTTTTTATTTTATATTTATCTTAAAAATCGTTAAGGTATGTAGATCTGTTCACTATATATTTCTTATCTTATACATCCGATTATTCGGAGATTACGAACGGGATAAGATTATTGTTCAGCCCAATTCATGAAAGGTATGAAGTCTTCGGCACAGCCGAAGACAGTCCCGTTCTTACTTGTTATACCTTTCATGAAAATGAAATGGTATATTAATTTCGTCACGAAACCGAAAATTGTAAGTCCTTAAAGGAAAATAGATAGACCCACCATTAAGTATACCGAAATAATCAGGTTGAAGAGCTGAGTTGTTTTAGCCATGTCCGTCTGTCCGTCTGTCCGTCTGTCTGTTTGTATGCAAACTAGTCCCTCAATTTTTGAGATATCTTGATAAAATTTGGTGAGCAGGTGTATTTGGGTGTCCGATTAGACATTTGTCGGAACCGACCGGATCGGACCACTATAGCATATATCCTCCATACAACCGATTTTTCAGAAAAAGAGAATTTTTGTAATATCTTACCCAATTTAACAGATTGAAGCTTCAAACTTCACCATATACTTTCGTATATTGAACATATTGTTGCCTGAAAAAATTTATGAGATCGGTCGTATATATAGTATATATCCCCCACAACCGATTGTTCAGATAAGGAACTTTTCGTAATTACTGCCCTATTTTAAGAGCTAGAGGCTTCAAATTTCAGCGAATGCTTACGTATATAGCATATATTGTTGTCTGAAAAAATCATAAAGATCGGTGGTATATATAGTATATATATGGTGGTATATATAGTATATATATATAGTATATATATATATATTTTCGCAAATTTTAGCCCCATTTTAACAGCTAGAAGCTTCAAGTTTCACCGAATAGTTACTTATATAGCATATATTGTTGTCTGAAAAAATCATAGAGATCGGTTGTATATATAGTATATATCTCATACAACCGATTGTTCAGATAAGAAACTTTTCGCAATTTCTACCCCATTTTAACAGCTATAAGCTTCAAATTTCACTGATTGCTTACGTATATAGCATATATTGTTGTCTGAAAAAATCATAGAGATCGGTTCTATATATAGTATATATCTCATACAACCGATTGTTCAGATAAGAAACTTTTCGCAATTTCTACCCCATTTTAACAGCTAGAAGCTTCAAATTTCACCAACTGCTTACGGGTATAGCATATATTGATGTCTGAAAAAATCATTGAGATCGGTGATATGCATAGTATATATCTCATACAACCGATTGTTCAGATAAGAAACTTTGCGCAATTTCTGCCCCGTTTTAACAGTTAGAAGCTTCAAATTTCACAAAATGCTTTCGTATATAGCATATATTGTTGTCTGAAAAAATCATAGAGATCGGTGGTATATATATTATATACTTCATATAAACTGTCATATTGACCCCTTTTTTACGGCTAGAAGCTTCAAGATTCATCAAATTTCATCAAATAGTTACGTTTACGTCATATATTTTTGAAATACGTGATTCGTAGCCTTGGTTTTTACATGCAGACCACAAAAAACGTGAAGCTTTGCATCCTCATACAGATTACCTACCTATTTTTTATTTTATATTTATCTTAAAAATCGTTTATATATGTTCAAATTTCACCAAATGCTTACGTGTATAGCATATATTGTTGTCTGAGAAAGTCATAGATACCGGTGGTATATATAGTATATATCCCATACAACCGATTGTTCAGATAAGAAACTTTGCGCAATTTCTTCCCCATTTTAACAGTTATAAGCTTCAAATTTCACCGATTGCTTACGTATATAGTATGTATTGTTGTGTCAAAAAATCATAGAGATCGGTGATATATATAATATATATATGATGGTATATATAGTATATATATATTTTTTTTGCGATTTCGGCCCCATTTTAACAGCTAGAAGCTTCAAATTTCACCAACTGCTTACGTGTATAGCATATATTGATGTCTGAAAAAATCATTGAGATCGGTGGTACACATAGTATATATCTCATACAACCGATTGTTCAGATAAGAAACTTTGCGCAATTTCTGCCCCATTTTAACAGTTAGAAGCTTCAAATTTCACAAAATGCTTACGTATATAGCATATATTGTTGTCTGAAAAAATCATAGAGATCGGTCGTATATACATATATTATATACTTCATATAAACTGTCATTTTGACCCCTTTTTTACGGCTAGAATCTTCAAAATTCATCAAATTTCATCAAATAGTTAAGTTTTCGTCATATATTTTTGAAATACGTGATTCATAGTCATAGTTTTTACACGCACACCACAAAAAACCTGAAACTTTGCATCCTCACACAAAGTACCTACCTGTTTTTTATTTTATATTTATCTTAAAAATCGTTAAAGTATGTAGATCTGTTCACTATATATTTCTTATCTTATACATCCGATTATTCGGAGATTACGAACGGGATAAGATTATTGTTCAGCCCCATTCATGAAAGGTATGAAGTCTTCGGCACAGCCGAAGACAGTCCTGTTCTTACTTGTTTTTTATTGTTATTTCAGTGATGCCACGAGCTCGACATCTGCCAATTGTCAACAAAATGTTATGGATAATACAGAACTTGCTGAAATTGTTGCTGAAAATCGCATTAAGATGGTTATAAATGAGGAAAAGTTTGTAGTCATTTCTTGTTTAATATTTTCAAAATTATTTTCGTACATACTGAGTTCCTGGTATTTTTTTGTTATATTTGTTACTAACTCATTCGGCATTAATTTCTGATTTGGGCTGTCTATTCAAGTATTACATAGGTTGTGTTTTATTAATTTTTATTTCCCCACCTCTAACTTTTAGCCCTTCAGTTTGGTAATCACGTTTTACCTAAATGAGCTTTTTGTAGTAAGTACAAATGGTTTCTCCTTTTTTAACAAATCCATATCCGAACTATGCATGCAGCCCCTATCGTTGTATGATTCCTAGATGTTTTTTAACATAATTTTATTTCATACTAAATTTGTCTTGTTTCACTTTATTTTTTATTTAATTTTATTTAAATGTATTTTATTTCATCTCATTTTATTTTTATAATTTTTTTTTAATCTTTTTAAATATATCTTTTTTTTCTTTCTATTTAATTTATTTAACTTAATTTAATTTTATTTTTCTTTTATATCATTCTATTGCGCTGTATTTTTTATACTCAGTTGAGCAGAGCTCACAGAGTATATTAACTTTGATTGGATAACGGTTGGTTGTACAGGTATAAAGGAATCGAGATAGATATAGACTTCCATATATCAAAATCATCAGTATCGAAAAAAAATTTGATTGAGCCATGTCCGTCCGTCCGTCTGTCCGTTAACACGATAACTTGAGTAAATTTTGAGGTATCTTGATGAAATTTGCTACGTAGATTCCTGGGAACTCATCTCAGATCGCTGTTTAAAATGAACGATATCGGACTATAACCACGCCCATTTTTTCGATATCGAAAACTACGAAAAATGAAAAAAATGCCATAATTCTATACCAAATACGAAAAAAGGGATGAAACATGGTAATTGGATTGGTTTATTGACGCAAAATATAACTTTGGAAAAAACTTGGTAAAATGGGTGTGACACCTACCATATTAAGTAGAAGAAAATGAAAAAGTTCTACAAGGCGAAATCAACAGCGTTTGGAATCTTGGAAGGAATACTGTTAGTGGTATTGCATATATAAATAAATTAGCAGTACCCGACAGATGATTTTCTGGATCACCTGGTCCACATTTTGGTCGATATCGCGAAAACGCCTTCACATATACATCTAAGGGCCACTCGCTTTTAAAACCCTCATTAATAACTTTAATTTGATATCCATATCGTACAAACACATTCTAGAGTCACCCCTGGCCCACCTTAATGGCGATATTTCGAAAAGGCGTCCACCTATAGACCTAACGCCCACTCCCTCTTAAAATGCTCAGTAACACCTTTCGTTATTTACCCATATCGTACAAACATTCTATAGTCACCCCTGGCCCACCCTAATGGCGATATCTCAAAAAGGCGTCCACCTATATACCTAATGCCCACTCCCTCTTAAAATGCTCAGCAACACCTTTCGTTTGATACCCATATCGTACAAACATTCTAGAGTCACCCCTGGCCCACCCTAATGACGATATCTCGAAAAGGCGTCCACCTATAGACCTAATGCCCACTCCATCTTAAAATGCTCAGTAACACTTTTCGTTTGATACCCATATCGTACAAACATTCTAGAGTCACCCTTGGTCCACCTTTATGGCAATACCTCGAAAAGGCGTCCACCTATAGAACTAAGGATTACTCCCTTTTAAAATACTCATTACCACCTTCCATTTGATACCCATATCGTACAACCAAATTCTAGAGTCACCCCTGGTCCACCTTTATGGCGACATCCCGAAAAGGCGTCCACCCATAGAACTAAGGCCCACTCCCTTTTAAAACACTTATTAACACCTTTCGTTTGATGCCCATATTGTACAAACAAATTCTAGAGTCACCCCTGGTCCACCTTTATGGCGATATCTTGAAAAGGCGTCCACCTATACAACTAAGGCCCACGCCCTTTTAAAATACTCATTAACACCTTTCATTTGATACCCATATCGTACAAGCAAATTCTAGAGTCACCCCTGGTCCAGTTTTATGGCGATATCTTGAAAAGCCATCCAACTATAGAACTAAGGCCCACGCCCTTTTAAAATACTCATTAACACCTTTCATTTGATACCCATATTGTACAAACAAATTCTAGAGTCACCCCTGGTCCACCTTTATGGCGATATCACGAAAAGGCGTCCACCTATAGAACTAAGGCCCATGCCCTTTTAAAATACTCATTAACACCTTTCGTTTGATACCCATATTGTACAAACGCATTCTAGAGTCAACCCTGGTCCACTTTTATAACGATATTCCGAAAAGGCGTCCACCTATAGAACTAAGGCCCTCTCCCTTTTAAAATACTCATTAACACCTTTCATTTAATACCCATATCGTACAAACAAATTCTAGAGTCACCCCTGGTCCACCTTTATGGCGATATCTCGAAAAGGCGTCCACCTATAGAACTAAGGCCCACGCCCTTTTAAAATACTCATTAACACCTTTAATTTGATACCCATATCGTACAAACAAATTCTAGAGTCAGCGCTGGTCCACCTTTATGGCGATATCCCTAAATGGCGTCCATCTATAGAACTATGGTCTACTCCCTCTTAAAGTACTCTTTAATACCTTCCATTTGATACATTTGTCATACAACCACATTCTAGGGTTACCCTAGGTTCATTTTCCTACATGGTGATTTCCCCTTACTTTGTCTCCACAGCTCTCAGCTGAGTATGTAATGTTCGGTTACACCCTTACTTGTTTTTGTTACATTTTTCATAGTTTCAACGCAAACATTTAACTTTTCATAAATGCACACATCATTTTAGAACGAAAACAAGTACATAGGTACTTAGTACTCATAGCATATTCATTGGTACAACTTGTACAACGTTTATCTCATTGTGCTTCTCGATGAGACATGTGCATGTATGAATTTCTTTGGTAATGATATGAATGCGCGCATATACAACGCAGACAAAATGCGGGTACATACAACTTCTCTTTGCATACACTCAGTCATACAATACAAACTCATTGGCGTGAAGTACAATGTATACTGAGACAGTATCAGTATGTCTCATTGTACATTCATGCAGGACTCTAATAAGTATACATGTATATATTTCTATGTTGCTGTATGTATATGTGTAAATTTACGTAGGTATCTGCTTATATAAGTTAAGGCAACCGCTTACCAAGTTGACCCTTACCAACGGCCTGCACGCGCAACTTCATTAAATGCTTCATCATCGGTTTAATTGTAACAAACAACAGTCAGCAATAAGCACAGTAAACAACAGTCAGCAACGATCGCAGTAAACAACAATCAGCAATAGTTCGATTTTGGGCAATAACAAGAAATAGGGCACACATGCAAATGCAACGTGACGTATGGCCAATGATAGGTGTAATTTTAAGTTAAGACATTCATTGTAATTATTCTTAAGTTAAATCACAACCAATAAATATGAAAGCGGACGCAAGTCCGCTACCTTTTTAAAAAATATAAAACGTACTATAAAACGTTAATTGGCGCCCAACGAAGGGGCCGGTGTTATTGTGTTCGATAAAATAAGTATTCGGTCGAATAGTATTTGGCAAAAAGTGCTAACGCGAAAAAATGAGTTTCGTGAATATCGAGGCAAAAGCCAGCCCCAAAGAACCCAGCGTTGGATTCCTGTAGGAAGAACGCACGTCTCCAATAGTGCGATTTGGCGATACCAGAGTAGCGGCAGCAAAAAGGAGCAATATCCCATCGCCAGGAGGCGCTTACCGTAAGATTAGTTTAGGTAATATAAAATTTTTTTTTCTAAAGTGAAATTATATCGAAGTGATTGAAAAAAAAAGGAAAGAAATTACATATATCGAAATTATACCAAAATATTAAAGTGAAAAAATTATCAATTATTTAGGCAAAATAAATTATATCGGAATTATATCAGAATATTTTAGAGAAAAAAAAAAAATAAATAAAATATTTATTATCAGTTATTGAGAGAAAAGAAATTAGGACAGACATAAGAAATCTTGAAAAAAAACAAAATCCAAAAGAAAGAATAAGAATTATAAGGATTTACCACACATTTTTTTTTTTAGGAAACTAAATATTGCTTAGACTAGTTTACAATCTAATATACCAATTTATAATAATATCTGGCTTGTACAGCCATAAAATAATATAATTCAAAGCTGCGATTCACCACGTTCGTGGGGAGCCTCCAGCTTATAACAGCGAATATTCTCTGCGATTCACCACCAAAGGGACCCTCCAGAGAATAATAACACGAAAAAAAAGATATATTAATAGTATTAATAATAGCAAACTGAAATAATATAAAATTTTCAAACAATTTCAAACCCTAATGGCATAATCCGACCCCCTGTGTTAAATGCAAATGCGCTTAACCCACCTTCTCAACCAACTACCGCTCCTTCAGGTCAATTTAATATGGATCAATTAACAACCATAGTGACAGGACTTGTCACCAATATGCTTAAGCAGGAAGGACGAAATTTAGTACAGGCAGCCCTTAACCCAAACGCTTGCTTTTCCAACATATCTGACGTAACCATAGACGAAAACCACTTGAAAAACATAACGGAACTCGACAAAATACCGGACGTTGTTCGATGCCTCCGCGAATTTTCTGGTAATCCAGGAGAGTTTAACTCTTGGAAAAAAAGCGTAGATCGTATCCTTCAGATCTACGAGCCACTAACAGGAACGCCAAAATACTACGGCATCCTTAATGTTATAAGGAACAAAGTTGTGGGCAACGCCGATATTGCTCTCGAATCTTACAATACACCATTGGATTGGAAGGCTATTTCAAGATGCCTTACTCTCCATTATGCCGATAAGCGAGATTTAGGTACTCTCGAGTACCAAATGACCTCTCTAGTGCAGGGCAACCTCACTATTCAAGAATTCTTCTTCCCATCTCTCCCTTATCCTCAATAAGCTCGGATGCATGGAAGTCGGTGCAGAATCTATGCATTTACTTACCCGCACATACCGTGATAAAGCCCTCGACACTTTCATACGAGGACTGAAAGGTGATCTACCAAGATTGCTTGGAATGAGAGAGCCAGTAGATCTTCCCCAGGCTCTTCACTTGTGCCTAAAATTGGAGAACCAAAGCTTTCGTTCCCATTACGCAATGAATAGCAATAGCGCAAATAGGAAGCCTCATGACTTCCGACCACCTCTACCACCCAAAAAACCAGCCAATGAATTTTACCCCCAGTTGGCATACATGCCAAGACCTCAGATGCAAGCCCAGAATCTTGCGTATCACTATCGCCCTCAACCTACCTTTAACAATTTCCAAAATAATCAACCAAATAGACCATTTGGTCAACAAACCCCTTTCAAGCCTCAACTTCCACGTCCAGAACCAATGGACGTCGACAAATCCCTACATTCAAGAGTGGTAAACTATATGAATAGACCACAAGCCAATAATGGTGTGAAGAGACAATCAAACTCCTCACAACAAGTACCCCTAAAACAGCAGAGGAATTTCCACGTAGAGGCAAGTGAGCAAGATTACCAGCAAGACCACCAACAAAACTACCAACAAGATCCACAATACAACACTGACCAATACTATCAACCAAACTGGACTGCTACTGCACAGGAGTACGAGACAGCATTAACAGCAGAAGAAAATGGACAATCAGTCCAGGAATACGCTGAGGGATGCTCATATCCTGAAAAGCAGGACCATATTGATATCCATTTTTTGGAATGAAAAGTTCTTCGTTACCCTACGTCGAATGTAGAACGAAGAACGGGAAAATTCTTAAAATGTTGATCGATACAGGATCGAGCAAAAACTATATCCAACCCTGTCATGTCCCAAAGAAAATACCCAACGACGAACCCTTCATCGCGAACTCTATTGCCGGACAGGTTGCAATTACCCACTATACCATCATTAATATATTCGGCAAGAATGACACACCTTTGAAATTCTTCTTACTTCCCACATTAAAATCCTTTGACGGAATAATAGGAAATGACAGTCTTAAGGACCTTTGTTCAACAATAAATATACGCGACGATACCCTGACATTAGGTAATGGCCTAAGAATAAAAATTAAACAAAAACTTTCTCCAACCGTTAATAAAATTGACATTAGAACTGACCATATGTCAGCTACACAAAAACAACACATACACCATTTGACTAGACGTTATCCACATCTTTTTTCAGAGCCCGATGAAAAATTAACATACACCACTACAGTAGTAGGAGAAATCAGGACCTCCTCTGATACCCCAGTCTATACAAGATACTACCCATACCCCCTTGCTATGAGAGACTTCGTAACAAAAGAAATAGGAAATCTACTAAAAGATGGAATCATCAGACCATCCCGTTCACCATATAACTCACCCGTGTGGGTTGTGCCAAAAAAAATTGATGCATCAGGACAAAGAAAATATAGACTAGTAATAGATTACAGAAAACTTAACACTCAAACAATAGCTGACAGATACCCAATCCCAGAAATCAATGAGGTTATCTCACAGCTGGGAAACAACAAATATTTTTCCGTTCTCGACCTGAAAAGTGGCTTCCATCAGATTCCATTAAAAGAATCAGACATTGAAAAGACAGCATTTTCGATTAACAACGGGAAGTACGAATTGACAAGACTTCCGTTCGGACTAAAGAACGCACCCTCTATTTTCCAGCGCGCACTCGACGATATATTGAAGGAGCACATAGGAAAAATATGTTATGTCTACATAGACGATATAATAGTGTTTGGCAAAGACGAACAAAGCCATATTCAAAACGTCGAAAAAATTTTTCATACGCTAGAAAAAGCGAACATGAAAGTCCAGCTCGACAAGTGCGAATTTTTTTGTCAAGAGGTCGAATTTTTAGGATTTATCATATCCCCCACAGGTATAAAGACCAATCCCGCTAAAGTAAAAGCCATTCAAGAATTCCCATGTCCACGAACATTGAAAGACCTAAGATCTTTTCTTGGCCTCTCGGTCTATTATCGACGCTTCATCAGAGATTACGCTAAGCTAGCAAAACCTCTGACCTCGCTTTTAAGAGGGGAAGATGGACATGCGTCCAAAAATTCTTCCAACAAAAAGCCGGTTGTGTTCGATAACGACGCTATTGATGCCTTCAATTAAATAAAATCAGCATTAACATCGCAAGAAGTCATACTATCGTACCCTAATTTCAAAGAAGAATTCCACCTCACCACAGACGCTTCAAACTACGCTTTAGGTGCCGTCCTTGAACAATCGGGGAAACCGATAACTTTCATATCTCGATCACTAAATAAAAGTGAGGAGAATTACGCCGCAAATGAAAAAGAAATGCTGGCAATAATTTGGGCCCTCACTTCCTTACGAAACTACTTATATGGATCTGCAAAGGTTGTAATTTTCACCGATCACCAGCCACTCACTTTTGCATTGAGCAATAAAAACCACGATGGAAAAATGAAAATATGGAAGTGTATCCTGGAAGAATACAACTACGAGATGAAGTACAAACGTTGTTGCAGGTGCACTATCAAGACCGCCACAAACTGACCTTAGCACACTCACAACTACAGAACATAGCAACGAAATCTCCTCACACCCTCTCATTCCTGCCACTGAAGCCCCCATAAATGCTTTTAAGAATCAATTGTTTCTAATGTTTGGCAACGAGGATAGCTACTCGTTCCAGTTACCATTCCCTACTTTCCACAGACATACAATTACAAAGCCAAACTTTTCTACACAGGACATCATTGATATATTTAAAAGATATTTAGATCCAGCCCTCGTCAACGGTCTGTACACTACAGAAGGGTTGATGGGTAAAATTCAGGAAATATTTCCTCTCCACTTTAGTAATGTTAAAATCCGTTACACACAAACTCTACTTCAGGACGTCACATCAGAAACAGAACAAGAGCAAATTATAATCGAAGAACATCAACGAGCTCACAGAAACAGCCGCGAAAATAAAACCCAAATTTTACGTAAATTCTACTTTCCAAGAATGTATGCGAAAATTGAACAATTTGTAAAAAAATGTTCAACTTGTCGCGTCCAAAAATACGATAGGCATCCAGCAAAACCGCAAATTCAGCCGACCCCCATTCCTCAGTTTCCAGGTGAAATAGTTCACGTTGACATATATTCAACTGAGAAAAAACTAATACTTACCGCAATTGATAAATTCTCTAAATATGCCCAGGTTAAAGTGATACCTTCTAGAGCAATAGAGCATATTAAAGATCCGATTCGAGAACTAATGATCGCATTTGGAATACCAAGACTCGTAGTAATTGATAACGAAAAATCTCTTAACTCTGCCTCAATCTCATCCTTACTTAAGGATGAAATGTCCATTAACGTCCACACCACACCACCGTACAGTAGCACAAGTAACGGTCAGGTAGAAAGATTCCACAGAACACTTTCAGAAATAATGAGATGTCTCAAAAGCAATCAGCCTACAATAACATTCGAAGAACTTCTATTTAAATCGGTACAGGAATACAATTCGTCGATTCACTCAACCACAAAGAACAAACCCATAGAGATATTTTTCGGAAATAGACTTTACAATGACCCACAACAATTAGAACAGAAAAGGCAAGAAAACATTGCCTTACTCAGGAAAAAACAAGAACAGGATCTCTCGTATCACAACAAAAACAGACCTGAAAATAAAGATTTCCCCATAGGAGAAATAATCTATGTTAAAATTAACAAGAGACTAGGTTCCAAGCTAACTCCAAAGTATAAAAAGGAGGAAGTCTTGGAAAATCACAGGACAATAGTTAAAACAGTATCAGGACGAACAATTCACAAATCTCTAATAAAAACCTAATTAAATTTCCAGGCAAAATGGACCTCTACAAACTTCTTATTCTCCTCATTACTACTACTACCTCTTCCTCAGACTTTCGAATTCTAGACTACAGCAAATCCCAACTATTAACAATAGACAATGGACAAGCGAAAATACAAGACGGAACATTTAGACTTATTCACCTCATCGACTTAGAAAAATACGAACAATTTTTGACAGAGACATATGAAGAGATAAATAACCAAATCCCTAACGATCACTTCCTATATCCCCTCCTCAAACATGAAACCATTCAAACCCTTGAAATCCTAAATACACTTAAACCCTCTAACATCAATTATAAAACTAGAAGATCCATTGATATATTGGGAACGGCATGGAAATACATAGCTGGATCTCCCGACCACGAAGATTTAAACATAATAACCAATAATTTAAATAATCTAAACGAAAATAATAATGAGCAAGTAGTAATTAATAACCTATTTGAAAAAAGAATAAATAACATAACTAATATAGTTAATAGAATGATAAACCCTATTAGAAAAGAAGAAAATGTTGTAACGGAAATCATATAAATTTGCAAAATAGAATTAGGTTAATTAAGGAAGAATTAATAAATATAAAATATGCCATCCAATGGGCAAAAGAAAATATATTGAACTCTGTAATACTAAGCAAAGAAGAAATATAATTGTCAATCAACAAGATGAAAAAGGAAAAAATACCATTTAAAAGTGCCGAAGAGGCACTAGAAATATCACAAATAAATGTACTAAGTAAAGGAATGAAAATTTTATACATGGTTAAAATACCGCTGACAATGAAAGAAATATTTAGAAGAATTATCATACGACCTGTAAAAAGGGCAAAAAATACTATAATAAAAACTGAGTATAATGAAATACTAAAAGGAAAATATTCACTGTACGGAATAAAAAATGATTGTGAAAGTTATAATGATCTAACGATCTGTAAAGAAACAAATGTTATAGATTTAAGTAAAGACTTATGTGTAGCTAGAATAATAAATAGTTTAAATTCGACATGTTCGACAACAAACGGCCATCACGTCCCTACCTTAGAAGAAATCAAACCCGGAATAATATTGCTAAACCGGTTCGAAGGCGAAGTGCAAATTGATAAAGTATCTCAACCAATCAATGGAACGCATGTGATAATATTTAACAATGCAACAATAAAAATAAACGGCCAAACATTCGAAAATGTTGAAGCAAGACCAATTGAAACCATTCCAGCAATACTACAGCCAACTCCATTAGAAAAAGACCACATTGAATTACTCTCCCTAGAAGCTTTAAAAGACCTGCACATCAAAAACACGCATCAAATCAATTCTATTAAAAAAGCGACACTCTCTGTCTGAAGTTTCACAACGGCAGCATTCCTAATAATCATAATACTTATTTTCTTCCTAAGGAAACGATCCGTGGAAATACGATATGTAGAAGAAGAAATAGCAAAGCCAGTACAATCCATTACGAATCAAGAAGTTAGCCAGTCAAGTCAAGAAAATCATATTCCAACATATGTGAGTTTTAACAATTTGCCATTCTACTAATGATCGAGAACGCTCACACTTAAAGGGGGAAGAGTTAAGGCAACCGCTTACCAAGTTGACCCTTACCAACGGCCTGCACGCGCAACTTCATTAAATGCTTCATCATCGGTTTAATTGTAACAAACAACAGTCAGCAATAAGCACAGTAAACAACAGTCAGCAACGATCGCAGTAAACAACAATCAGCAATAGTTCGATTTTGGGCAATAACAAGAAATAGGGCACACATGCAAATGCAACGTGACGTATGGCCAATGATAGGTGTAATTTTAAGTTAAGACATTCATTGTAATTATTCTTAAGTTGAATCACAACCAATAAATATGAAAGCGGACGCAAGTCCGCTACCTTTTTAAAAAATATAAAACGTACTATAAAACGTTAATTTATATACATATAGATGACTATATCTAATATAAAAGCTCCTAAGTATGTATTTTCATGTCATTGTACACATATGTGTAATTTTACGCATGTATGTGATTATATATGTATTGTCACGGATATTAGCATCACTAAGCTATACCATCACTAAGGCCATGCTAAGCAGTATTTACGTCAATAATCAAATCATGTATACACATATATAAGGCAGCCGAGAGATGTCACACACAGATGCATTTACGCCTATGTGTGCGCGAGAGACTGTATAAACTACAAACATTCACATCAATAATTTAATCATTATGTATCTACATAAACGAATCAATCATTATGTCTACACATATGTAGGTACACGCAGCTGAGAAGCAAGGCACAACCATATGCAGACATCTTATTTGAGATGCTCCTAAATGTAGGCAATTATAATTGTGGAAGTGTCGCTCACACATACAAGCATGGGGTATGAGAGAAGCTATAAAATTATGCAATTGTAGTTACAGCTGAGAAGTTTGAGAGATACTGGACTAGTAGATTCTGGAAGCGTCTAGAAGAGGCGAACGAGGAAACCAGAGAGTATAAAAGGCGACAGATGTAGAGGCGCTGTAATTCAGTTTGAGTTGAGCTATCAATCAGTTTGCTTAAGCACGCGATCTGGCGGCCAATAGTAGAGTTTCATTTGAGTTATCTATCAGTTTGGTTATTAAGCCAGCGAGTAGCAAAGTATAAGTGTTATTGTGAAGTACTTTAATAAAGGCCATTTTTCCATCATTCAATATTGGAGTTATTTATTCAACAGTTTAGCGATACGAACCTAGCAAAAAGGCAAATAAAAGGATTTGCAGAAAATTCGTTACAGTATATAACTATATTTGATATACGCACCAAAGTATGTATTTGTATGTTGTTGTACACATACGAGTAATTTTACGTATGTATCTGCTTATGTATACCTAGAATTATATTTACTATAAGTGTACATGCATGTAGGTCTATGTCCTTACACACCTGTGCATTTATATGTATATATATGCTCGTTCATACATATAACTACATCCAATATAATTGTATGCAGACGTGTATCTATCTCCCTGTATGTATTTGCTCATATGCATCCATATTTAATATAAGTATATATGTATGTATTTCTACGTTAAGGTGTAATTGTGTAATTTTACGTATGCCTCTGCTTATATATATATATATTACTATATCCAATATAAGCACCTTTTTTTTCTTTTTTTTTTTGTGGGGAGGCTGAAAAATGCCTAATGCACCATAATTGATGCCGTCGCAGCAACCGTGTGTCCGTAGACTAAAAAACAGCCCCGTTCTGGAACCGTCGCCTACCCCGGCACCACTTTCGCATTACTTCAGGGTGGCGTTCCATATTTCTCATTTTTTAAGAGCCTACTGTTGTCCCTGCGTCCAGGTTCCCGCTATTTGCTCTGAGTGTCCATTGAATCGCATGCGCATTTCTCTGCGCTCCCTCACAGATTCCATCAGGCGTGTCATTACTATAAATGCCATTTTGCTTACTGCAGTCCAGCACTCTTTCCTGTTGCACATATGTGATACTAAATTTCTCGTGGTAGGTTCCTCCCCAAAGACTCCATGCAAGGTGAGTCTTTATTTGTGGAAACGGGGGCAGTGGAACATGACGTGTACTGCGTTTTCTAACTCCGTGGTACACATTGGGCAACGAGGATCTTGCTCTATCCTACGCTTCCATAAATACTCTTTGAAACCGCCATGTCCACTCATTATCTGCGTGAGATGGTAGTTCAGTTCGCCGTGCTTCCGCTCATTCCATTGAGCTACGTTCCAAACTAGTGTGAAAGTCCAACGCCCTTTACTCGAGGCCTCCCACCGTTCTTGCCACTTAGCTATTGTTTGTGTCCTTGCTCTTTTCTTGTCTTCTTCAGGTGGTTGCTCGATATTAGTGTTATACAGATCGGCCATTTCGTTTGCCAGTAAGTCCACTGGGATTTTCCGTGTTAGAACCAGGATCGCGTCGTCGGACGCCGTCGATAAGCACTTGCTATTCTTAAAGAAGCAAACCGGTACGCTGCTAATATATATTTTTGATGGGTCTGTTTAGATCCATACCACACTGGTGCTGCGTATAGTATTATTGAGCTGGTTACTGTGGACAATAGCTGACGTGTAGCTTCGCTCGGACCACCAATGTTAGGCATTATTCGCATAACTGATCCATTAACTTTGGTAATTTTCTCCCCCACCGCTCTGAAGTGCTCTTTGAAAGTTAACTTAGAGTCAATGTGCACTCCTAAGTATTTTAAGGAATCCTTTGAGGTAATTTGATGATCCCCGACAGTTAAGACTAACTCGTTCGCCGACCGTTTGGAGCTTACTAATACCACTTCCGTCTTTTAGCTAGCCAACTCCAGTCCCGTATTGGTCAGCCATTCCTTTATTCTTGCTACGGCGTCATTACATAATGCTTGAAGCAGGTCCAGTTTCTTGGCCACTACTACCACTGCAATGTCATCAGCATATCCCACAATTTGCGTGTTTTCTGGTAGATCAATCTTTAACACCCCGTCATACATAACACTCCAAAGCGTTGGACCGAGAACACATCCCTGTGGGACGCCTCCTGTGATTTTGTACTCTTTTGCACCTTGATCCGTGTCAAAAAGAAGTGATCTGTCTTTAAGATACCTACCTATTATTCTGCGTAAGTAAGCTGGAGTGCCGAAGCTTTGCAGCGCTGCCATTATCTGCATCCAGTTCGCAGTGCTAAAAGCATTCTTGATGTCCAACATAATCAGTGCACAGAGCTTCCTTTTATTTTGGCCTCCAGAGATAGCTTCTCTAACTATATTGACGACTGTTTGTGTTGCATCTACGGTGGATCTTGATTTGAGAAATCCATATTGTCTATTCGATAAGCCACCTGGTCTTTCTAGAGTCAGCTGTAGGCGCTTACTAATTATACGCTCGGAAATCTTCCCTAGGGAATCCAGGATACAAAGTGGCCTATATGAGGACGGTTTGTCCGGCTGCTTACCACGTTTCAGCAATATGACGAGTCTTTGTCATTTCCACTGGCGCCTTCTTACATACAGGCATTAAAAAGATCAGTAAATAATGTAGCCCTAGTTGTGATCGCGGCTTTAAGTGCTATGTTTGGTACTTCGTCGGGTCCTGGGGATTTGTTATTAGCAACTCTTTTTGCAGCGTCCAGCACCTCTTGCTCTGTAATTTGCGGAATTTCCGTACTTTCCAGATCCTCGCTTGGATAAGTCCAGCGATCTTGCGCCGGGAAAAGTGTTTCAACAATAATATTCATCAGTATCGGGCACGTAGGTTGCTGTGATATGGGTCCTTTAACTTTGGCCATCACAGTTCTGTAGGCTGATCCCCAAGGATCTAGGTCGACATTATCCAGCAGTTGCCTAAAGCATAACTTCTTGCTCTTTTTTATGGCATTTTTAAGTGCCTTTTTTTGTGCGACTTAGGTGCTGTGTAAATCCGCATATCGTGGTGATGAGCGTGCCCTCTACGCTATTCTTCGTGCTTTGTGACATTTTCTACGCTCTTCCGCAATTTCGTCATTCCACCAATATACCGGAGTGCGCTGTGCTTTTCCGCGACTTCTGGGCATGGCAGCATCACATGCTATACATAGCAACTTAGTGATTTGAACCGACTGATCTTCCGCATGCGATTCTCGTACTATGGCGTCCTTCCAGATAATGTCAAATATTTGTGGGTCGAAAAGGTGCTGTTTCCATTTCCTACTTTGTCGATGTCTTGCTGCTACCGTTCGTGGAGTTTCGAGCAGCTCTACGCTAACAGCTTTATGGTCGCTGTGTGTGTAGACGTTGCTTATGGACCATTTTGCTCGTCTTGCTATTTCTCTGCTAGAGAAGGTGAGATCTATAATGGATCGTCTGGTACCTGTATCGAAGGTAAATATCCCTGGTTCATTTAGGAGTTCTAGCCTCAAAGAAGTAAGGCTTTCGAGAAGAACTCTCCCTCTTTCGTTGGTTCGTCTACTTCCCCACACAGATGACCACGCATTGAAGTCTCCACACACTAAAAGCGGGTGTTTACCTCGTGCTTCAATGGTGATCCCGTATATCATGTCTTCGAACTCGGCGATGGTTATGCTCGGAGGGGCATAGCAACTGAAGACGTATATCCCGTTGATTTTTGCCCACGTAAATCCTGCTACCGTTGGCGTCATATTTTCCTGTGGGAGAAATTTTCCTGGTGCCCAAATTGAGGCGTTCTCTGCTGAATCTGAGTGCCAACCCTGCTCCTGGCGATTTTTGCATTGTTCAGAGAGTACCAAAATGTCATATCCTCCTTCATAGACTGTTTGGGATAATAGCTCTTGGGCTGCCTCGCAATGGTTTAAATTGAGCTGCGATACCCTCATGAGACAGTCATTTTGCAGCCCTCTCGTTGTGCGCATTTAAAACTGCCTGCTGAATGTGGTCCCCCACGTAGCGCGCATTTCGATGCGCTTTCGCAACTTGCAGCCTTATGACCTTTCTGGCCGCATTTCCTGCATAGGCTAGACCTATCTACAGTTTCCTTACATTTCTGAGCAATATGCCCGTAACCCCAGCACCAATAACAGCGTTTCTCTTGCTTTAGCTCTCTAATTCGGCAGGAAACCCATCCCACCAGGATTCCTTGCGTATTAAGAATCGCCTTGGCATCATCCACTGTAAGGCTTATAAGTGCCGACTTCGTGCCACTGTACCCTGTGCGTATGCTTTTTATGGCAGCCACATCTGGAAGTTTGATGTTGCATTGCTGGTGGAGGGCGTTGCAAATCTCCTCGGGCGTAGTAATCTCATAGAGATATCTGCACTGTAGTGTGACCATGTGGGACTTTGTTATAACTTTAGCCGAGTCCTTTAGTACCGCTTCAATTTCTGCTTGGTACGCGCTTGTTTTCCCAACTTGCGATTTTTTCAGCTCTAGTAACAGCTCTCCTTTCGCCGTTCTTCTAATCGTTTTGACGTCATCACCCAGGGATTTTAATTCGTCGCATCTTCTCACTTTACGCAATATGTCGGCGTACGTCGCATCCCCCGCTTTGGAAATGATGACTGCATCCGGCCTAGCCTTAAGTGCTTTTTTCTTGCTCTTTTCTTTACCTAACTGCCACTCTCCCGTCTTTTGGGCTGTAGTTTCCTCTTTCCGCTTCGTCTTCTCTTGCGTTTCTTGCCGTCGTTTGTGACCACCCACGTGCCCTGGCAAGACGTCTTTTAGTGTAGTAGTGGGTTTTACCACGTTGCTCTCCTTGGTCGAGCACGAATTATTCCTGGGTCGCTTTCCTGGGGGTGATGGACTTCTATCCTTGGCACATTCGCTTGCACGCAATTTATGTTCTAAATTCTTTACCTCTATAGCCGACTCGATGTACAGCACTTTTATTATGGAGGCCAAGCGCTTGATTTCCGCCCTATGAAGAACAGCATCAAGTCCTCAATCGCCTTGCCTAGCTTGCTAATCTTTTTTTCTCCAGGGTGGTTTTGCTGATTTAACGCAGCTGACGCCTGCTTAACTATCTCACTTAATAATGGTTTGCCCGTTTGAGCCTTGCTGTCGGAGTTCGTTTTGCAAAGCTTCGGTGTAGCACCCAGCGACAACGCTCCTTGCTCGCTTTCGGCCTCCGCTCCTTTGGGTTTCATTACCACTTGCGACAAATTGTTAAGGCCCCAGCCGATGGGCCACGCCCTTCTGGAGAGCGAGCTAGCTTCCTTCCTACGAATGGATTGAACGCCATTTCATTCTCCTGTGTTTGGTTTTTTATTTTAGTATTGTTGTTGCTCATCATTTATTTAATTGGGTCCCCACTTGAGGCCGCTATCTTGGTCCGAGTGTTCAGTTACCTATATAGATCCCGTAGTTGTCTATGCGAAGGCAGGGAGGCCACGTGAAGGTTGACGCAGTCCCTCATGAAGACTGCGTTCAGAGTCAGATCAGTATTAATCGGGAGGATCTCAACCGAACCTGCACCACCAACTTAATGATGACGGACTTTGAACCTACCACAAGGCCTGCCAAGGTTTTAACGCGACGGCGACGAATGGGACATTAACCGGAAAGTCATTTCGACGGTGTGTCAAGCCGTGTACTGAGATTTCCGAATTCCACATTCGCCAGCCCTTAACAAACATATCCGAGTCGTTGATTCCAGTATACCTTAATTAAGACCTTACTGGGCTCAGTCTTAATGTGACAATCACCTTAAATTTACAAATAATTTACCTCTTTACCTTCCTAAGTGTGTATCCCACGTCGTATAGTTGCCTCCCTATCTTGGGTAGTTATTCCCTCGAAGCAACCCCGTACTAGGCCGTGGATGCTTAATTCAGGGCGGCATCTACTCGCCCTGCCACTGGAGGTTCTGAGGGTGCTTTAGGCCTTTTAAGCCAAACCCTCCTCACCAGCCGCTCTTGGCCGAGGGCTGCTTATTTGATATTCGCAGCTAACCTAATTAATAGGCCGTTCACTGTCCGCCAGCAGTGACCCCCTTGGCCTGAGCTCAGCCACAAATATAAGCACCTAAGTATATATTTTTATGTTGTTGTACCCATACGGATAATTTTACGTATGTATCTGCTTATGTATACCTACAGCTATATTTACTGTAAGTGTACATGCATGTATGTATATGTCCTTACACACCTGTGCATTTATAGGTATATATATGCTTGTTCATACATATAACTACATCCAAAATAATTGTATGCAGACGTGTATTTCTATGTATGTATTGGCTTATATGCATTTATATTTAATATAAGTATCCAAGTATGTATTTCTACGTTAATGTATACCTGTGGGTAATTTTACGTATGTATATGCTCATATATGTAGATAACTATATTCACTATAAGCACCTACGTATATATTTCAAGGGGGTTGTACACATATTTGTAATTTTACGTAGGTATATGCTTATGTATATATACAACTATATTAAAAATCTCCTTATGGGGGGGGGGGGGGGGGGTTTGGAACGGACTCACCCGGTTGTTCCTAATTTTGGTGTTTGCTGTCGATGCTAGTAACGGTCGTTACCGGTACTGTTGCAGCAGGCCTATGGTTGCTGCCCTGCTGCTGCTGTTGTAGCTGGTGTCGGATGTATACGGGCATTTGTCATTGTCGGTATAGAGGGTTGTTGCTGGTATGGTGGTTGTCGTATTAGGTGGTATGAGGGCGTGGTGTTGGCGCCGTGTTAGTGGCTGTGCACGGCTTTGATGGGCACTGTTGGCGGTTATGCACTTTCTTGGGCGCGCAAAGTTGGTGGTGGTGCATGGTTTTGGTGGGCACTGTTGGCGGTTGTGCACTGTCTCGGGCGCGCAAAGTTGGTGGTGGTGCACCTACATACATACAAAAAAGCGTTTTATGGTATTCCCAATTTTGTTCGCTTAATCCATAATTGTCAAATCGAGGACTCAGCAATTTTCCGTCTTCACTGCCGGACATATGGGGAAATACGATTACGTTTAAATGTGCTTTAAAATATTAAATTATTTTTCCTCAAGGGTGCAGATGGTTGCTTTGTCTCGGGTTTTACTCGTCCTTCACACGACAGACAAATTATGTAGCAATTCTTGGGTGGTACTCCAAGTTCTTTTGACGCAATTTATACTACTTATATCCCCTTATACTTCCATAAATTTATGATTTTTTCACACTTTACTATTGCTTAGATTGTTTGCGATACTTTTGGTGAAATTTAATTAAATATTTTATGTAATTATGAAATCTCTCCTGACTATCCCGTAACCTTTTTTTCTTCCTTCTTTTTTCCGGAAACAGCGTGTTTCCTCCTAGAGATCATCCTTCATGCGGCCGTGGCGACCTCTAGTGTCCATTTCGATCAACATTCCCATGGCACCTTTTATTTGCCATCACTAGCCACTAGGTGCGTTCCAAAGGTGACTATCCCAAGCGGACCATAACACACTTCTAACTAAAAATTTACCCAAGGTTAAATGGGATGAGTGAAAAAAAAACTCCGTTCTATACATTGCTTTAATTCAAATGCGGCGGTGTTTTAAGTGTTCAAATTCCTGGAATCTAGAAGTAAATGTTTTTGCTTTAAAAAGTTGTATAAATATTTCGTATTTTTCATCATTAAGGGCATTGAAATTCAATTAAGCACTTCTAACCAAAAATTTACTCAAGGTTAAATGGGTTGAGTGAAAAAAAACTTTCCGTTCTATACAATGCTTTAATTCAAATGCGGCGGTGTTTTTATTGTTCAAATTCCTGGAATCTAGAAGTAAATGTTTTTGCTTTAAAAAGTTGTATAAATATTTCGTATTTTTCATCATTAACGGCATTGAAATTTTAATTAGGAACTTCTAACCAAAAATTTACCCAAGGTTAAATGGGTTGAGTGAAAAAAGACTTTCCGTTCTATACAATGCTTTAATTCAAATGCGGCGGTGTTTTTATTGTTCAAATTCCTGGAATCTAGAAGTAAATGTTTTTGCTTTAAAAAGTTGTATAAATATTTCGTATTTTTTTATCATTAACGGCATTGAAATTTTAATTAGGAACTTCTAGCCAAAAATTTACCCAAGGTTAAATGGGTTGAGTGAAAAAAGACTTTCCGTGCTATACATTGCTTTAATTCAAATGCGGCGGTGTTTTAATTGTTCAAATTCCTGGAATCTAGAAGTAAATGTTTTTGCTTTAAAAAGTTGTATAAATATTTCGTATTTTTCATCATTAAGGGCATTGAAATTCAATTAAGCACTTCTACCCAAAAATTTACTCAAGGTTAAATGGGTTGAGTAAAAAAAAACTTTCCGTTCTATACATTGCTTTAATTCAAATGCGGCCGTTTTTTTATTGTTCAAATTCCTGGAATCTAGAAGTAAATGTTTTTGCTTTAAAAAGTTGTATAAATATTTCGTATTTTTCATCATTAAGGGCATTGAAATTCAATTAAGCACTTCTAACCAAAAATTTACTCAAGGTTAAATGGGTTGAGTGAAAAAAAACTTTCCGTTCTATACATTGCTTTAATTCAAATGCGGCGGTGTTTTAATTGTTCAAATTCCTGGAATCTAGAAGTAAATGTTTTTGCTTTAAAAAGTTGTATAAATATTTCGTATTTTTCATCATTAAGGGC
This sequence comes from Eurosta solidaginis, assembly GCF_040869045.1. NCBI lineage: Eukaryota > Metazoa > Arthropoda > Insecta > Diptera > Tephritidae > Eurosta > Eurosta solidaginis. Next base: position 72,614 of record NW_027137184.1, read on the forward strand.
ATTGAAATTCAATTAAGCACTTCTAACCAAAAATTTATTCAAGGTTAAATGGGTTGAGTGAAAAAAGACTTTCCGTTCTATACATTGCTTTAATTCAAATGCGGCGGTGTTTTTATTGTTCAAATTCCTGGAATCTAGAAGTAAATGTTTTTGCTTTAAAAAGTTGTATAAATATTTCGTATTTTTCATCATTAACGGCATTGAAATTTTAATTAGGAACTTCTAACCAAAAATTTACCCAAGGTTAAATGGGTTGAGTGAAAAAAGCCTTCCGTTCTATACATTGCTTTAATTCAAATGCGGCGGTGTTTTAATTGTTCAAATTCCTGGAATCTAGAAGTAAATGTTTTTGCTTTAAAAAGTTGTATAAATATTTCGTATTTTTCATCATTAAGGGCATTGAAATTCAATTAAGCACTTCTAACCAAAAATTTACTCAAGGTTAAATGTGTTGAGTGAAAAAAAATTTTCCGTTCTATACAATGCTTTAATTAAAATGCGGCGGTGTTTTTATTGTTCAAATTCCTGGAATCTAGAAGTAAATGTTTTTGCTTTAAAAAGTTGTATAAATATTTCGTATTTTTCATCATTAACGGCATTGAAATTTTAATTAGGAACTTCTTACCAAAAATTTACCCAAGGTTAAATGGATTGAGTGAAAAAAAACGTTCCGTTCTATACAACGCTTTAATTCAAATGCGGCGGCGTTTTTATTGTTCAAATTCCTGGAATCTAGAAGTAAATGTTTTTGCTTTAAAAAGTTGTATAAATATTTCGTATTTTTCATCATTAACGGCATTGAAATTTTAATTAGGAACTTCTAACCAAAAATTTACTCAAGGTTAAATGGGTTGAGTGAAAAAAAACTTTCCGTTCTATACAACGCTTTAATTCAAATGCGGCGGTGTTTTTATTGTTCAAATTCCTGGAATCTAGAAGTAAATGTTTTTGCTTTAAAAAGTTGTATAAATATTTCGTATTTTTCATCATTAACGGCATTGAAATTTTAATTAGGAACTTCTAACCAAAAATTTACCCAAGGTTAAATGGGTTGAGTGAAAAAAGACTTTCCGTTCTATACATTGCTTTAATTCAAATGCGGTGGTGTTTTAATTGTTCAAATTCCTGGAATCTAGAAGTAAATGTTTTTGCTTTAAAAAGTTGTATAAATATTTCGTATTTTTCATCATTAACGGCATTGAAATTTTAATTAGGAACTTCTAACCAAAAATTTACTCAAGGTTAAATGGGTTGAGTGAAAAAAAACGTTCCGTTCTATACAACGCTTTAATTCAAATGCGGCGGTGTTTTTATTGTTCAAATTCCTGGAATCTAGAAGTAAATGTTTTTGCTTTAAAAAGTTGTATAAATATTTCGTATTTTTCATCATTAACGGCATTGAAATTTTAATTAGGAACTTCTAACCAAAAATTTACCCAAGGTTAAATGGGTTGAGTGAAAAAAGACTTTCCGTTCTATACATTGCTTTAATTCAAATGCGGCGGTGTTTTAATTGTTCAAATTCCTGGAATCTAGAAGTAAATGTTTTTGCTTTAAAAAGTTGTATAAATATTTCGTATTTTTCATCATTAACGGCATTGAAATTTTAATTAGGAACTTCTAACCAAAAATTTACCCAAGGTTAAATGGGTTGAGTGAAAAAAGACCTTCCGTTCTATACATTGCTTTAATTCAAATGCGGCGGTGTTTTAATTGTTCAAATTCCTGAAATCTAGAAGTAAATGTTTTTGCTTTAAAAAGTTGTATAAATATTTCGTATTTTTCATCATTAACGGCATTGAAATTTTAATTAGGAACTTCTAACCAAAAATTTACTCAAGGTTAAATGGGTTGAGTGAAAAAAAACTTTCCGTTCTATACAACGCTTTAATTCAATTGTGGCGGTGTTTTTATTGTTCAAATTCCTGGAATCTAGAAGTAAATGTTTTTGCTTTAAAAAGTTGTATAAATATTTCGTATTTTTCATCATTAACGGCATTGAAATTTTAATTAGGAACTTCTAACCAAAAATTTACCCAAGGTTAAATGGGTTGAGTGAAAAAAGACTTTCCGTTCTATACATTGCTTTAATTCAGATGCGGCGGTGTTTTAATTGTTCAAATTCCTGGAATCTAGAAGTAAATGTTTTTGCTTTAAAAAGTTGTATAAATATTTCGTATTTTTCATCATTAACGGCATTGAAATTTTAATTAGGAACTTCTAACCAAAAATTTACTCAAGGTTAAATGGGTTGAGTGAAAAAAACCTTCCGTTCTATACAACGCTTTAATTCAAATGCGGCGGTGTTTTTATTGTTCAAATTCCTGGAATCTAGAAGTAAATGTTTTTGCTTTAAAAAGTTGTATAAATATTTCGTATTTTTCATCATTAACGGCACTGAAATTTTAATTAGGAACTTCTAACCAAAAATTTACTCAAGGTTAAACGTGTTGAGTGAAAAAAAACTTTCCGTTCTATACAATGCTTTAATTAAAATGCGGCGGTGTTTTTATTGTTCAAATTCCTGGAATCTAGAAGTAAATGTTTTTGCTTTAAAAAGTTGTATAAATATTTCGTATTTTTCGTCATTAACGGCATTGAAATTTTAATTAGGAACTTCTAACCAAAAATTTACCCAAGGTTAAATGGGTTGAGTGAAAAAAGACTTTCCGTTCTATACATTCCTTTAATTCAAATGCGGCGGTGTTTTTATTGTTCAAATTCCTGGAATCTAGAAATAAATGTTTTTGCTTTAAAAAGTTGTATAAATATTTCGTATTTTTCATCATTAACGGCATTGAAATTTTAATTAGGAACTTCTAACCAAAAATTTACTCAAGGTTAAATGGGTTGAGTGAAAAAAAACTTTCCGTTCTATACAATGCTTTAATTCAAATGCGGCGGTGTTTTTATTGTTCATATTCCTGGAATCTAGAAGTAAATGTTTTTGCTTTAAAAAGTTGTATAAATATTTCGTATTTTTCGTCATTAACGGCATTGAAATTTTAATTAGGAACTTCTAACCAAAAATTTACCCAAGGTTAAATGGGTTGAGTGAAAAAAGACTTTCCGTTCTATACATTCCTTTAATTCAAATGCAGCGGTGATTTTATTGTTCAAATTCCTGGAATCTAGAAGTAAATGTTTTTGCTTTAAAAAGTTGTATAAATATTTCGTATTTTTCATCATTAACGGCATTGAAATTTTAATTAGGAACTCCTAACCAAAAATTTACCCAAGGTTAAATGGGTTGAGTGAAAAAAGACTTTCTGTTCTATACATTCCTTTAATTCAAATGCGGCGGTGTTTTTATTGTTCAAATTCCTAGAATCTAGAAGTAAATGTTTTTGCTTTAAAAAGTTGTATAAATATTTCGTATTTTTCATCATTAACGGCATTGAAATTTTAATTAGGAACTTCTAACCAAAAATTTACCCAAGGTTAAATGGGTTGAGTGAAAAAAGACTTTCCGTTCTATACATTCCTTTAATTCAAATGCGGCGGTGTTTTTATTGTTCAAATTCCTGGAATCTAGAAGTAAATGTTTTTGCTTTAAAAAGTTGTATAAATATTTCGTATTTTTCATCATTAACGGCATTGAAATTTTAATTAGGAACTTCTAACCAAAAATTTACCCAAGGTTAAATGGGTTGAGTGAAAAAAGACTTTCCGTTCTATACATTGCTTTAATTCAAATGCGGCGGTGTTTTAATTGTTCAAATTCCTGGAATCTAGACGTAAATGTTTTTGCTTTAAAAAGTTGTATAAATATTTCGTATTTTTCATCATTAACGGCATTGAAATTTTAATTAGGAACTTCTAACCAAAAATTTACCCAAGGTTAAATGGGTTGAGTGAAAAAAGACTTTCCGTTCTATACATTGCTTTAATTCAAATGCGGCGGTGTTTTAATTGTTCAAATTCCTGGAATCTAGAAGTAAATGTTTTTGCTTTAAAAAGTTGTATAAATATTTCGTATTTTTCATCATTAAAGGCACTGAAATTTTAATTAGGAACTTCTAACCAAAAATTTACCCAAGGTTAAATGGGTTGAGTGAAAAAAGACTTTCCGTTCTATACATTGCTTTAATTCAAATGCGGCGGTGTTTTAATTGTTCAAATTTCTGGAATCTAGAAGTAAATGTTTTTGCTTTAAAAAGTTGTATAAATATTTCGTATTTTTCATCATTAACGGCATTGAAATTTTAATTAGGAACTTCTAACCAAAAATTTACCCAAGGTTAAATGGGTTGAGTGAAAAAAGCCTTCCGTTCTATACATTGCTTTAATTCAAATGCGGCGGTGTTTTAATTGTTCAAATTCCTGGAATCTAGAAATAAATGTTTTTGCTTTAAAAAGTTGTATAAATATTTCGTATTTTTCATCATTAACGGCATTGAAATTTTAATTAGGAACTTCTAACCAAAAATTTACTCAAGGTTAAATGGGTTGAGTGAAAAAAAACTTTCCGTTCTATACAATGCTTTAATTCAAATGCGGCGGTGTTTTTATTGTTCAAATTCCTGGAATCTAGAAGTAAATGTTTTTGCTTTAAAAAGTTGTATAAATATTTCGTATTTTTCATCATTAACGGCATTGAAATTTTAATTAGGAACTTCTAACCAAAAATTTACCCAAGGTTAAATGGGTTGAGTGAAAAAAGACTTTCTGTTCTATACATTGCTTTAATTCAAATGCGGCGGTGTTTTAATTGTTCAAATTCCTGGAATCTAGAAGTAAATGTTTTTGCTTTAAAAAGTTGTATAAATATTTCGTATTTTTCATCATTAACGGCATTGAAATTTTAATTAGGAACTTCTAACCAAAAATTTACCCAAGGTTAAATGGGTTGAGTGAAAAAAGACTTTCTGTTCTATACATTGCTTTAATTCAAATGCGGCGGTGTTTTAATTGTTCAAATTCCTGGAATCTAGAAGTAAATGTTTTTGCTTTAAAAAGTTGTATAAATATTTCGTATTTTTCATCATTAACGGCACTGAAATTTTAATTAGGAACTTCTAACCAAAAATTTACTCAAGGTTAAATGTGTTGAGTGAAAAAAAACTTTCCGTTCTATACAATGCTTTAATTCAAATGCGGTGGTGTTTTAATTGTTCAAATTCCTGGAATCTAGAAGTAAATGTTTTTGCTTTAAAAAGTTGTATAAATATTTCGTATTTTTCATCATTAACGGCATTGAAATTTTAATTAGGAACTTCTAACCAAAAATTTACCCAAGGTTAAATGGGTTGAGTGAAAAAAGACTTTCCGTTCTATACATTGCTTTAATTCAAATGCGGCGGTGTTTTAATTGTTCAAATTCCTGGAATCTAGAAGTAAATGTTTTTGCTTTAAAAAGTTGTATAAATATTTCGTATTTTTCATCATTAACGGCATTGAAATTTTAATTAGGAACTTCTAACCAAAAATTTACCCAAGGTTAAATGGGTTGAGTGAAAAAAAACTTTCCGTTCTTTACAACGCTTTAATTCAAATGCGGCGGTGTTTTTATTGTTCAAATTCCTGGAATCTAGAAGTAAATGTTTTTGCTTTAAAAAGTTGTATAAATATTTCGTATTTTTCATCATTAACGGCATTGAAATTTTAATTAGGAACTTCTAACCAAAAATTTACCCAAGGTTAAATGGGTTGAGTGAAAAAAGAATTTCCGTTCTATACATTGCTTTAATTCAAATGCGGCGGTGTTTTAATTGTTCAAATTCCTGGAATCTAGAAGTAAATGTTTTTGCTTTAAAAAGTTGTATAAATATTTCGTATTTTTCATCATTAACGGCATTGAAATTTTAATTAGGAACTTCTAACCAAAAATTTACCCAAGGTTAAATGGGTTGAGTGAAAAAAGACTTTCCGTTCTATACATTGCTTTAATTCAAATGCGGCGGTGTTTTAATTGTTCAAATTCCTGGAATCTAGAAGTAAATGTTTTTGCTTTAAAAAGTTGTATAAATATTTCGTATTTTTCATCATTAACGGCATTGAAATTTTAATTAGGAACTTCTAACCAAAAATTTACCCAAGGTTAAATGGGTTGAGTGAAAAAAGACTTCCGTTCTATACATTGCTTTAATTCAAATGCGGCGGTGTTTTAATTGTTCAAATTCCTGGAATCTAGAAGTAAATGTTTTTGCTTTAAAAAGTTGTATAAATATTTCGTATTTTTCATCATTAACGGCATTGAAATTTTAATTAGGAACTTCTAACCAAAAATTTACTCAAGGTTAAATGGGTTGAGTGAAAAAAGACTTTCCGTTCTATACATTGCTTTAATTCAAATGCGGCGGTGTTTTAATTGTTCAAATTCCTGGAATCTAGAAGTAAATGTTTTTGCTTTAAAAAGTTGTATAAATATTTCGTATTTTTCATCATTAACGGCATTGAAATTTTAATTAGGAACTTCTAACCAAAAATTTACCCAAGGTTAAATGGGTTGAGTGAAAAAAGACTTTCCGTTCTATACATTGCTTTAATTCAAATGCGGCGGTGTTTTAATTGTTCAAATTCCTGGAATCTAGAAGTAAATGTTTTTGCTTTAAAAAGTTGTATAAATATTTCGTATTTTTCATCAGTAACGGCATTGAAATTTTAATTAGGAACTTCTAACCAAAAATTTACCCAAGGTTAAATGGGTTGAGTGAAAAAAGACTTTCCGTTCTATACATTGCTTTAATTCAAATGCGGCGGTGTTTTAATTGTTCAAATTCCTGGAATCTAGAAGTAAATGTTTTTGCTTTAAAAAGTTGTATAAATATTTCGTATTTTTCATCATTAACGGCATTGAAATTTTAATTAGGAACTTCTAACCAAAAATTTACCCAAGGTTAAATGGGTTGAGTGAAAAAAGACTTTCCGTTCTATACATTGCTTTAATTCAAATGCGGCGGTGTTTTAATTGTTCAAATTCCTGGAATCTAGAAGTAAATGTTTTTGCTTTAAAAAGTTGTATAAATATTTCGTATTTTTCATCATTAACGGCATTGAAATTTTAATTAGGAATTTCTAACCAAAAATTTACCCAAGGTTAAATGGGTTGAGTGAAAAAAGACTTTCCGTTCTATACATTGCTTTAATTCAAATGCGGCGGTGTTTTAATTGTTCAAATTCCTGGAATCTAGAAGTAAATGTTTTTGCTTTAAAAAGTTGTATAAATATTTCGTATTTTTCATCATTAACGGCATTTAATTTTTAATTAGGAACTTCTAACCAAAAATTTACCCAAGGTTAAATGGGTTGAGTGAAAAAAGACTTTCCGTTCTATACATTGCTTTAATTCAAATGCGGCGGTGTTTTAATTGTTCAAATTCCTGGAATCTAGAAGTAAATGTTTTTGCTTTAAAAAGTTGTATAAATATTTCGTATTTTTCATCATTAACGGCATTGAAATTTTAATTAGGAACTTCTAACCAAAAATTTACCCAAGGTTAAATGGGTTGAGTGAAAAAAGACTTTCCGTTCTATACATTGCTTTAATTCAAATGCGGCGGTGTTTTAATTGTTCAAATTCCTGGAATCTAGAAGTAAATGTTTTTGCTTTAAAAAGTTGTATAAATATTTCGTATTTTTCATCATTAACGGCATTGAAATTTTAATTAGGAACTTCTAACCAAAAATTTACTCAAGGTTAAATGGGTTGAGTGAAAAAAAACTTTCCGTTCTATACAATGCTTTAATTCAAATGCGGCGGTGTTTTTATTGTTCAAATTCCTGGAATCTAGAAGTAAATGTTTTTGCTTTAAAAAGTTGTATAAATATTTCTTATTTTTCGTCATTAACGGCATTGAAATTTTAATTAGGAACTTCTAACCAAAAATTTACCCCAAGGTTAAATGGGTTGAGTGAAAAAAGACTTTCCGTTCTATATATTGCTTTAATTCAAATGCGGCGGTGTTTTAATTGTTCAAATTCCTGGAATCTAGAAGTAAATGTTTTTGCTTTAAAAAGTTGTATAAATATTTCGTATTTTTCATCATTAACGGCATTGAAATTTTAATTAGGAACTTCTAACCAAAAATTTACCCAAGGTTAAATGGGTTGAGTGAAAAAAGACTTTCCGTTCAATACATTGCTTTAATTCAAATGCGGCGGTGTTTTAATTGTTCAAATTCCTGGAATCTAGAAGTAAATGTTTTTGCTTTAAAAAGTTGTATAAATATTTCGTATTTTTCATCATTAACGGCATTGAAATTTTAATTAGGAACTTCTAACCAAAAATTTACCCAAGGTTAAATGGGTTGAGTGAAAAAAGACTTTCCGTTCTATACATTGCTTTAATTCAAATGCGGCGGTGTTTTAATTGTTCAAATTCCTGGAATCTAGAAGTAAATGTTTTTGCTTTAAAGAGTTGTATAAATATTTCGTATTTTTCATCATTAACGGCATTTAAATTTTAATTAGGAACTTCTAACCAAAAATTTACCCCAAGGTTAAATGGGTTGAGTGAAAAAAGACTTTCCGTTCTATACATTGCTTTAATTCAAATGCGGCGGTGTTTTAATTGTTCAAATTCCTGGAATCTAGAAGTAAATGTTTTTGCTTTAAAAAGTTGTATAAATATTTCGTATTTTTCATCATTAACGGCACTGAAATTTTAATTAGGAACTTCTAACCAAAAATTTACCCAAGGTTAAATGGGTTGAGTGAAAAAAGACTTTCTGTTCTATACATTGCTTTAATTCAAATGCGGCGGTGTTTTAATTGTTCAAATTCCTGGAATCTAGAAGTAAATGTTTTTGCTTTAAAAAGTTGTATAAATATTTCGTATTTTTCATCATTAACGGCATTGAAATTTTAATTAGGAACTTCTAACCAAAAATTTACCCAAGGTTAAATGGGTTGAGTGAAAAAAGACTTTCCGTTCTATACATTGCTTTAATTCAAATGCGGCGGTGTTTTAATTGTTCAAATTCCTGGAATCTAGAAGTAAATGTTTTTGCTTTAAAAAGTTGTATAAATATTTCGTATTTTTCATCATTAACGGCATTGAAATTTTAATTAGGAACTTCTAACCAAAAATTTACCCAAGGTTAAATGGGTTGAGTGCAAAAAAGACTTTCCGTTCTATACATTGCTTTAATTCAAATGCGGCGGTGTTTTAATTGTTCAAATTCCTGGAATCTAGAAGTAAATGTTTTTGCTTTAAAAAGTTGTATAAATATTTCGTATTTTTCATCATTAACGGCATTGAAATTTTAATTAGGAACTTCTAACCAAAAATTTACCCATGGTTAAATGGGTTGAGTGAAAAAAGACTTTCTGTTCTATACATTGCTTTAATTCAAATGCGGCGGTGTTTTAATTGTTCAAATTTCTGGAATCTAGAAGTAAATGTTTTTGCTTTAAAAAGTTGTATAAATATTTCGTATTTTTCATCATTAACGGCATTGAAATTTTAATTAGGAACTTCTAACCAAAAATTTACCCAAGGTTAAATGGGTTGAGTGAAAAAAGACTTTCCGTCCTATACATTGCTTTAATTCAAATGCGGCGGTGTTTTAATTGTTCAAATTCCTGGAATCTAGAAGTAAATGTTTTTGCTTTAAAAAGTTGTATAAATATTTCGTATTTTTCATCATTAACGGCATTGAAATTTTAATTAGGAACTTCTAACCAAAAATTTACCCAAGGTTAAATGGGTTGAGTGAAAAAAGACTTTCCGTTCTATACATTGCTTTAATTCAAATGCGGCGGTGTTTTAATTGTTCAAATTCCTGGAATCTAGAAGTAAATGTTTTTGCTTTAAAAAGTTGTATAAATATTTCGTATTTTTCATCATTAACGGCATTGAAATTCAATTAAGCATTTCTAACCAAAAATTTACTCAAGGTTAAATGGGTTGAGTGAAAAAAAACTTTCCGTTCTATACAATGCTTTAATTCAAATGCGGCGGTGTTTTTATTGTTCAAATTCCTGGAATCTAGAAGTAAATGTTTTTGCTTTAAAAAGTTGTATAAATATTTCGTATTTTTCATCATTAACGGCATTGAAATTTTAATTAGGAACTTCTAACCAAAAATTTACTCAAGGTTAAATGGGTTGAGTGAAAAAAACTTTCCGTTCTATACAACGCTTTAATTCAAATGCGGCGGTGTTTTTATTGTCCAAATTCCTGGAATCTAGAAGTAAATGTTTTTGTTTAAAAAGTTGTATAAATATTTCGTATTTTTCATCATTAACGGCATTGAAATTCAATTAAGCACTTCTAACCAAAAATTTACTCAAGGTTAAATGGGTTGAGTGAAAAAAAACTTTCCGCTCTATACATTGCTTTAATTCAAATGCGGCGGTGTTTTAATTGTTCAAATTCCTGGAATCTAGAATTAAATGTTTTTGCTTTAAAAAGTTGTATAAATATTTCGTATTTTTCATCATTAACGGCATTGAAATTTTAATTGGGAACTTCTAACCAAAAATTTACTCAAGGTTAAATGGGTTGAGTGAAAAAAACTTTCCGTTCTATACAACGCTTTAATTCAAATGCGGCGGTGTTTTTATTGTTCAAATTCCTGGAATCTAGAAGTAAATGTTTTTGCTTTAAAAAGTTGTATAAATATTTCGTATTTTTCATCATTAACGGCATTGAAATTCAATTAAGCACTTCTAACCAAAAATTTACTCAAGGTTAAATGGGTTGAATGAAAAAAAACTTTCCGTTCTATACATTGCTTTAATTCAAATGCGGCGTTGTTTTAATTGTTCAAATTCCTGGAATCTAGAAGTAAATGTTTTTGCTTTAAAAAGTTGTATAAATATTTCGTATTTTTCATCATAAAGGGCATTGAAATTTTAATTAAGCACTTCTAACCAAAAATTTACTCAAGGTTAAATGGGTTGAGTGAAAAAAAAACTTTCCATTCTATACATTGCTTTAATTCAATTGCGGTGGTGTTTTTATTGTTCAAATTCCTGGAATCTAGAAGTAAATGTTTTTGCTTTAAAAAGTTGTATAAATATTTCGTATTTTTCATCATAAAGGGCATTGAAATTTTAATTAAGCATTTCTAACCAAAAATTTACTCAAGGTTAAATGGTTTGAGTGAAAAAAAAACTTTCCATTCTATACATTGCTTTAATTCAATTGCGGTGGTGTTTTTATTGTTCAAATTCCTGGAATCTAGAAGTAAATGTTTTTGATTTAAAAAGTTGTATAAATATTTCGTATTTTTCATCATTAACGGCATTGAAATTTTAATTAGGAACTTCTAACCAAAAATTTACCCAAGGTTAAATGGGTTGAGTGAAAAAAGACTTTCCGTTCTATACATTCCTTTAATTCAAATGCGGCGGTGTTTTTATTGTTCAAATTCCTGGAATCTAGAAGTAAATGTTTTTGCTTTAAAAAGTTGTATAAATATTTTGTATTTTTCTTCATTAACGGCATTGAAATTTTAATTAGGAACTTCTAACCAAAAATTTACCCAAGGTTAAATGGGTTGAGTGAAAAAAGACTTTCCGTTCTATACATTCCTTTAATTCAAATGCGGCGGTGTTTTTATTGTTCAAATTCCTGGAATCTAGAAGTAAATGTTTTTGCTTTAAAAAGTTGTATAAATATTTCGTATTTTTCATCATTAACGGCATTGAAATTTTAATTAGGAACTTCTAACCAAAAATTTACCCAAGGTTAAATGGGTTGAGTGAAAAAAGACTTTCCGTTCTATACACTGCTTTAATTCAAATGCGGCGGTGTTTTAATTGTTCAAATTCCTGGAATCTTGAAGTAAATGTTTTTGATTTAAAAAGTTGTATAAATATTTCGGATTTTTCATCATTAAGGGCATTGAAATTCAATTAAGCACTTCTAACCAAAAATTTACTCAAGGTTAAATGGGTTGAGTGAAAAAAAACTTTCCGTTCTATACAATGCTTTAATTCAAATGCGGCGGTGTTTCTATTGTTCAAATTCCTGGAATCTAGAAGTAAATGTTTTTGCTTTAAAAAGTTGTATAAATATTTCGTATTTTTCATCATTAACGGCATTGAAATTTTAATTAGGAACTTCTAACCAAAAATTTACCCAAGGTTAAATGGGTTGAGTGAAAAAAGACTTTCCGTTCTATACATTCTTTTAATTCAAATGCGGCGGTGTTTTTATTGTTCAAATTCCTGGAATCTAGAAGTAAATGTTTTTGCTTTAAAAAGTTGTATAAATATTTCGTATTTTTCATCATTAACGGCATTGAAATTCAATTAAGCATTTCTAACCAAAAATTTACTCAAGGTTAAATGGGTTGAGTGAAAAAAAACTTTCCGTTCTATACAATGCTTTAATTCAAATGCGGCGGTGTTTCTATTGTTCAAATTCCTGGAATCTAGAAGTAAATGTTTTTGCTTTAAAAAGTTGTATAAATATTTCGTATTTTTCATCATTAACGGCATTGAAATTTTAATTAGGAACTTCTAACCAAAAATTTACCCAAGGTTAAATGGGTTGAGTGAAAAAAGACTTTCCGTTCTATACATTCCTTTAATTCAAATGCGGCGGTGTTTTTATTGTTCAAATTCCTGGAATCTAGAAGTAAATGTTTTTGCTTTAAAAAGTTGTATAAATATTTTGTATTTTTCTTCATTAACGGCATTGAAATTTTAATTAGGAACTTCTAACCAAAAATTTACCCAAGGTTAAATGGGTTGAGTGAAAAAAGACTTTCCGTTCTATACATTCCTTTAATTCAAATGCGGCGGTGTTTTTATTGTTCAAATTCCTGGAATCTAGAAGTAAATGTTTTTGCTTTAAAAAGTTGTATAAATATTTCGTATTTTTCATCATTAACGGCATTGAAATTTTAATTAGGAACTTCTAACCAAAAATTTACCCAAGGTTAAATGGGTTGAGTGAAAAAAGACTTTCCGTTCTATACATTCTTTTAATTCAAATGCGGCGGTGTTTTTATTGTTCAAATTCCTGGAATCTAGAAGTAAATGTTTTTGCTTTAAAAAGTTGTATAAATATTTCGTATTTTTCATCATTAACGGCATTGAAATTCAATTAAGCATTTCTAACCAAAAATTTACTCAAGGTTAAATGGGTTGAGTGAAAAAAAACTTTCCGTTCTATACAATGCTTTAATTCAAATGCGGCGGTGTTTTTATTGTTCAAATTCCTGGAATCTAGAAGTAAATGTTTTTGCTTTAAAAAGTTGTATAAATATTTCGTATTTTTCATCATTAACGGCATTGAAATTTTAATTAGGAACTTCTAACCAAAAATTTACTCAAGGTTAAATGGGTTGAGTGAAAAAAACTTTCCGTTCTATACAACGCTTTAATTCAAATGCGGCGGTGTTTTTATTGTTCAAATTCCTGGAATCTAGAAGTAAATGTTTTTGCTTTAAAAAGTTGTATAAATATTTCGTATTTTTCATCATTAACGGCATTGAAATTTTAATTAGGAACTTCTAACCAAAAATTTACTCAAGGTTAAATGGGTTGAGTGAAAAAAACTTTCCGTTCTATACAACGCTTTAATTCAAATGCGGCGGTGTTTTTATTGTTCAAATTCCTGGAATCTAGAAGTAAATGTTTTTGCTTTAAAAAGTTGTATAAATATTTCGTATTTTTCATCATTAACGGCATTGAAATTCAATTAAGCACTTCTAACCAAAAATTTACTCAAGGTTAAATGGGTTGAGTGAAAAAAAACTTTCCGCTCTATACATTGCTTTAATTCAAATGCGGCGGTGTTTTAATTGTTCAAATTCCTGGAATCTAGAATTAAATGTTTTTGCTTTAAAAAGTTGTATAAATATTTCGTATTTTTCATCATTAACGGCATTGAAATTTTAATTGGGAACTTCTAACCAAAAATTTACTCAAGGTTAAATGGGTTGAGTGAAAAAAACTTTCCGTTCTATACAACGCTTTAATTCAAATGCGGCGGTGTTTTTATTGTTCAAATTCCTGGAATCTAGAAGTAAATGTTTTTGCTTTAAAAAGTTGTATAAATATTTCGTATTTTTCATCATTAACGGCATTGAAATTCAATTAAGCACTTCTAACCAAAAATTTACTCAAGGTTAAATGGGTTGAATGAAAAAAAACTTTCCGTTCTATACATTGCTTTAATTCAAATGCGGCGTTGTTTTAATTGTTCAAATTCCTGGAATCTAGAAGTAAATGTTTTTGCTTTAAAAAGTTGTATAAATATTTCGTATTTTTCATCATAAAAGGCATTGAAATTTTAATTAAGCACTTCTAACCAAAAATTTACTCAAGGTTAAATGGGTTGAGTGAAAAAAAAACTTTCCATTCTATACATTGCTTTAATTCAATTGCGGTGGTGTTTTTATTGTTCAAATTCCTGGAATCTAGAAGTAAATGTTTTTGCTTTAAAAAGTTGTATAAATATTTCGTATTTTTCATCATAAAGGGCATTGAAATTTTAATTAAGCATTTCTAACCAAAAATTTACTCAAGGTTAAATGGGTTGAGTGAAAAAAAAACTTTCCATTCTATACATTGCTTTAATTCAATTGCGGTGGTGTTTTTATTGTTCAAATTCCTGGAATCTAGAAGTAAATGTTTTTGATTTAAAAAGTTGTATAAATATTTCGTATTTTTCATCATTAACGGCATTGAAATTTTAATTAGGAACTTCTAACCAAAAATTTACCCAAGGTTAAATGGGTTGAGTGAAAAAAGACTTTCCGTTCTATACATTCCTTTAATTCAAATGCGGCGGTGTTTTTATTGTTCAAATTCCTGGAATCTAGAAGTAAATGTTTTTGCTTTAAAAAGTTGTATAAATATTTTGTATTTTTCTTCATTAACGGCATTGAAATTTTAATTAGGAACTTCTAACCAAAAATTTACCCAAGGTTAAATGGGTTGAGTGAAAAAAGACTTTCCGTTCTATACATTCCTTTAATTCAAATGCGGCGGTGTTTTTATTGTTCAAATTCCTGGAATCTAGAAGTAAATGTTTTTGCTTTAAAAAGTTGTATAAATATTTCGTATTTTTCATCATTAACGGCATTGAAATTTTAATTAGGAACTTCTAACCAAAAATTTACCCAAGGTTAAATGGGTTGAGTGAAAAAAGACTTTCCGTTCTATACACTGCTTTAATTCAAATGCGGCGGTGTTTTAATTGTTCAAATTCCTGGAATCTAGAAGTAAATGTTTTTGATTTAAAAAGTTGTATAAATATTTCGGATTTTTCATCATTAAGGGCATTGAAATTCAATTAAGCACTTCTAACCAAAAATTTACTCAAGGTTAAATGGGTTGAGTGAAAAAAAACTTTCCGTTCTATACAATGCTTTAATTCAAATGCGGCGGTGTTTTTATTGTTCAAATTCCTGGAATCTAGAAGTAAATGTTTATGCTTTAAAAAGTTGTTTAAATATTTCGTATTTTTCATCATTAACGGCATTGAAATTTTAATTAGGAACTTCTAACCAAAAATTTACCCAAGGTTAAATGGGTTGAGTGAAAAAAGACTTTCCGTTCTATACATTGCTTTAATTCAAATGCGGCGGTGTTTTAATTGTTCAAATTCCTGGAATCTAGAAGTAAATGTTTTTGCTTCAAAAAGTTGTATAAATATTTCGTATTTTTCATCATTAACGGCATTGAAATTTTAATTAGGAACTTCTAACCAAAAATTTACCCAAGGTTAAATGGGTTGAGTGAAAAAAGACTTTCCGTTCTATACATTCCTTTAATTCAAATGCGGCGGTGTTTCTATTGTTCAAATTCCTGGAATCTAGAAGTAAATGTTTTTGCTTTAAAAAGTTGTATAAATATTTTGTATTTTTCATCATTAACGGCATTGAAATTTTAATTAGGAACTTCTAACCAAAAATTTACCCAAGGTTAAATGGGTTGAGTGAAAAAAGACTTTCCGTTCTATACATTCTTTTAATTCAAATGCGGCGGTGTTTTTATTGTTCAAATTCCTGGAATCTAGAAGTAAATGTTTTTGCTTTAAAAAGTTGTAAAAATATTTCGTATTTTTCATCATTAACGGCATTGAAATTTTAATTAGGAACTTCTAACCAAAAATTTACCCAAGGTTAAATGGGTTGAGTGAAAAAAGACTCTCCGTTCTATACATTGCTTTAATTCAAATGCGGCGGTGTTTTAATTGTTCAAATTCCTGGAATCTAGAAGTAAATGTTTTTGCTTTAAAAAGTTGTATAAATATTTCGTATTTTTCATCATTAAAGGCATTGAAATTTTAATTAGGCACTTCTAACCAAAAATTTACCCAAGGTTAAATGGGTTGAGTGAAAAAAGACTTTCCGTTATATACATTCCTCTAATTCAAATGCGGCGGTGTTTTTATTGTTCAAATTCCTGGAATCTAGAAGTAAATGTTTTTGCTTTAAAAAGTTGTATAAATATTTCGGATTTTTCATCATTAAGGGCATTGAAATTTTAATTAAGCACTTCTAACCAAAAATTTACCCAAGGTTAAATGGGTTGAGTGAAAAAAGATTTTCCGTTATACACATTCCTTTAATTCAAATGCGGCGGTGTTTTTATTGTTCAAATTCCTGGAATCTAGAAGTAAATGTTTTTGCTTTAAAAAGTTGTATAAATATTTCGGATTTTTCATCATTAAGGGCATTGAAATTTTAATTAAGCACTTCTAACCAAAAATTTACCCAAGGTTAAATGGGTTGAGTGAAAAAAGACTTTCCGTTATATACATTCCTTTAATTCAAATGCAGCGGTGTTTTTATTGTTCAAATTCCTGGAATCTAGAAGTAAATGTTTTTGATTTAAAAAGTTGTATAAATATTTCGGATTTTTCATCATTAAGGGCATTGAAATTCAATTAAGCACTTCTAAACAAAAATTTATTCAAGGTTAAATGGGTTGAGTGAAAAAAGACTTTCCGTTCTATACATTCCTTTAATTCAAATGCGGCGGTGTTTTTATTGTTCAAATTCCTGGAATCTAGAAGTAAATGTTTTTGCTTTAAAAAGTTGTATAAATATTTCGTATTTTTCATCATTAACGGCATTGAAATTTTAATTAGGAACTTCTAACCAAAAATTTACCCAAGGTTAAATGGGTTGCCTGAACAAAATAAAAACTTTCCGTTCTATACATTTCTTTAATTCAAATGCGGCGGTGTTTTTATTGTTCAAATTCCTGGAATCTAGAAGTAAATGTTTTTGCTTTAAAAAGTTGTTTAAATATTTCGTATTTTTCATCATTAACGGCATTGAAATTTTAATTAGGAACTTCTAACCAAAAATTTACCCAAGGTTAAATGGGTTGAGTGAAAAAAGACTTTCCGTTCTATACATTGCTTTAATTCAAATGCGGCGGTGTTTTAATTGTTCAAATTCCTGGAATCTAGAAGTAAATGTTTTTGCTTTAAAAAGTTGTATAAATATTTCGTATTTTTCATCATTAACGGCATTGAAATTTTAATTAGGAACTTCTAACCAAAAATTTACCCAAGGTTAAATGGGTTGAGTGAAAAAAGACTTTCCGTTCTATACATTCCTTTAATTCAAATGCGGCGGTGTTTTTATTGTTCAAATTCCTGGAATCTAGAAGTAAATGTTTTTGCTTTAAAAAGTTGTATAAATATTTTGTATTTTTCATCATTAACGGCATTGAAGTTTTAATTAGGAACTTCTAACCAAAAATTTACCCAAGGTTAAATGGGTTGAGTGAAAAAAAAATTTTCCATTCTATACATTGCTTTAATTCAATTGCGGTGGTGTTTTTATTGTTCAAATTCCTGGAATCTAGAAGTAAATGTTTTTGATTTAAAAAGTTGTATAAATATTTCGGATTTTTCATCATTAACGGCATTGAAATTTTAATTAGGAACTTCTAACCAAAAATTTACCCAAGGTTAAATGGGTTGAGTGAAAAAAGACTTTCCGTTCTATACATTCCTTTAATTCAAATGCGGCGGTGTTTTTATTGTTCAAATTCCTGGAATCTAGAAGTAAATGTTTTTGCTTTAAAAAGTTGTATAAATATTTTGTATTTTTCTTCATTAACGGCATTGAAATTTTAATTAGGAACTTCTAACCAAAAATTTACCCAAGGTTAAATGGGTTGAGTGAAAAAAGACTTTCCGTTCTATACATTCCTTTAATTCAAATGCGGCGGTGTTTTTATTGTTCAAATTCCTGGAATCTAGAAGTAAATGTTTTTGCTTTAAAAAGTTGTATAAATATTTCGTATTTTTCATCATTAACGGCATTGAAATTTTAATTAGGAACTTCTAACCAAAAATTTACCCAAGGTTAAATGGGTTGAGTGAAAAAAGACTTTCCGTTCTATACATTGCTTTAATTCAAATGCGGCGGTGTTTTAATTGTTCAAATTCCTGGAATCTAGAAGTAAATGTTTTTGCTTTAAAAAGTTGTATAAATATTTCGTATTTTTCACCATTAACGGCATTGAAATTTTAATTAGGAACTTCTAACCAAAAATTTACCCAAGGTTAAATGGATTGAGTGAAAAAAGACTTTCCGCTCTATACATTGCTTTAATTCAAATGCGGCGGTGTTTTAATTGTTCAAATTCCTGGAATCTAGAATTAAATGTTTTTGCTTTAAAAAGTTGTATAAATATTTCGTATTTTTCATCATTAACGGCATTGAAATTTTAATTGGGAACTTCTAACCAAAAATTTACTCAAGGTTAAATGGGTTGAGTGAAAAAAACTTTCCGTTCTATACAACGCTTTAATTCAAATGCGGCGGTGTTTTTATTGTTCAAATTCCTGGAATCTAGAAGTAAATGTTTTTGCTTTAAAAAGTTGTATAAATATTTCGTATTTTTCATCATTAACGGCATTGAAATTCAATTAAGCACTTCTAACCAAAAATTTACTCAAGGTTAAATGGGTTGAATGAAAAAAAACTTTCCGTTCTATACATTGCTTTAATTCAAATGCGGCGTTGTTTTAATTGTTCAAATTCCTGGAATCTAGAAGTAAATGTTTTTGCTTTAAAAAGTTGTATAAATATTTCGTATTTTTCATCATTAACGGCATTGAAATTCAATTAAGCACTTCTAACCAAAAATTTACCCAAGGTTAAATGGGTTGAGTGAAAAAAGACTTTCCGTTCTATACATTCCTTTAATTCAAATGCGGCGGTGTTTTTATTGTTCAAATTCCTGGAATCTAGAAGTAAATGTTTTTGCTTTAAAAAGTTGTATAAATATTTCGTATTTTTCATCATTAACGGCATTGAAATTCAATTAAGCACTTCTAACCAAAAATTTACTCAAGGTTAAATGGGTTGAATGAAAAAAAACTTTCCGTTCTATACAACGCTTTAATTCAAATGCGGCGGTGTTTTTATTGTTCAAATTCCTGGAATCTAGAAGTAAATGTTTTTGCTTTAAAAAGTTGTATAAATATTTCGTATTTTTCATCATTAACGGCATTGAAATTCAATTAAGCACTTCTAACCAAAAATTTACCCAAGGTTAAATGGGTTGAGTGAAAAAAGACTTTCCGTTCTATACATTCCTTTAATTCAAATGCGGCGGTGTTTTTATTGTTCAAATTCCTGGAATCTAGAAGTAAATGTTTTTGCTTTAAAAAGTTGTATAAATATTTCGTATTTTTCATCATTAACGGCATTGAAATTTTAATTAGGAACTTCTAACCAAAAATTTACCCAAGGTTAAATGGGTTGAGTGAAAAAAGACTTTCCGTTCTATACATTGCTTTAATTCAAATGCGGCGGTGTTTTAATTGTTCAAATTCCTGGAATCTAGAAGTAAATGTTTTTGCTTTAAAAAGTTGTATAAATATTTCGTATTTTTCACCATTAACGGCATTGAAATTTTAATTAGGAACTTCTAACCAAAAATTTACCCAAGGTTAAATGGATTGAGTGAAAAAAGACTTTCCGCTCTATACATTGCTTTAATTCAAATGCGGCGGTGTTTTAGTTGTTCAAATTCCTGGAATCTAGAATTAAATGTTTTTGCTTTAAAAAGTTGTATAAATATTTCGTATTTTTCATCATTAACGGCATTGAAATTTTAATTGGGAACTTCTAACCAAAAATTTACTCAAGGTTAAATGGGTTGAGTGAAAAAAACTTTCCGTTCTATACAACGCTTTAATTCAAATGCGGCGGTGTTTTTATTGTTCAAATTCCTGGAATCTAGAAGTAAATGTTTTTGCTTTAAAAAGTTGTATAAATATTTCGTATTTTTCATCATTAACGGCATTGAAATTCAATTAAGCACTTCTAACCAAAAATTTACTCAAGGTTAAATGGGTTGAGTGAAAAAAAACTTTCCGCTCTATACATTGCTTTAATTCAAATGCGGCGGTGTTTTAATTGTTCAAATTCCTGGAATCTAGAATTAAATGTTTTTGCTTTAAAAAGTTGTATAAATATTTCGTATTTTTCATCATTAACGGCATTGAAATTTTAATTGGGAACTTCTAACCAAAAATTTACTCAAGGTTAAATGGGTTGAGTGAAAAAAACTTTCCGTTCTATACAACGCTTTAATTCAAATGCGGCGGTGTTTTTATTGTTCAAATTCCTGGAATCTAGAAGTAAATGTTTTTGCTTTAAAAAGTTGTATAAATATTTCGTATTTTTCATCATTAACGGCATTGAAATTCAATTAAGCACTTCTAACCAAAAATTTACTCAAGGTTAAATGGGTTGAATGAAAAAAAACTTTCCGTTCTATACATTGCTTTAATTCAAATGCGGCGTTGTTTTAATTGTTCAAATTCCTGGAATCTAGAAGTAAATGTTTTTGCTTTAAAAAGTTGTATAAATATTTCGTATTTTTCATCATAAAGGGCATTGAAATTTTAATTAAGCACTTCTAACCAAAAATTTACTCAAGGTTAAATGGGTTGAGTGAAAAAAAAACTTTCCATTCTATACATTGCTTTAATTCAATTGCGGTGGTGTTTTTATTGTTCAAATTCCTGGAATCTAGAAGTAAATGTTTTTGCTTTAAAAAGTTGTATAAATATTTCGTATTTTTCATCATAAAGGGCATTGAAATTTTAATTAAGCATTTCTAACCAAAAATTTACTCAAGGTTAAATGGGTTGAGTGAAAAAAAAACTTTCCATTCTATACATTGCTTTAATTCAATTGCGGTGGTGTTTTTATTGTTCAAATTCCTGGAATCTAGAAGTAAATGTTTTTGATTTAAAAAGTTGTATAAATATTTCGTATTTTTCATCATTAACGGCATTGAAATTTTAATTAGGAACTTCTAACCAAAAATTTACCCAAGGTTAAATGGGTTGAGTGAAAAAAGACTTTCCGTTCTATACATTCCTTTAATTCAAATGCGGCGGTGTTTTTATTGTTCAAATTCCTGGAATCTAGAAGTAAATGTTTTTGCTTTGAAAAGTTGTATAAATATTTTGTATTTTTCTTCATTAACGGCATTGAAATTTTAATTAGGAACTTCTAACCAAAAATTTACCCAAGGTTAAATGGGTTGAGTGAAAAAAGACTTTCCGTTCTATACATTCCTTTAATTCAAATGCGGCGGTGTTTTTATTGTTCAAATTCCTGGAATCTAGAAGTAAATGTTTTTGCTTTAAAAAGTTGTATAAATATTTCGTATTTTTCATCATTAACGGCATTGAAATTTTAATTAGGAACTTCTAACCAAAAATTTACCCAAGGTTAAATGGGTTGAGTGAAAAAAGACTTTCCGTTCTATACACTGCTTTAATTCAAATGCGGCGGTGTTTTAATTGTTCAAATTCCTGGAATCTAGAAGTAAATGTTTTTGATTTAAAAAGTTGTATAAATATTTCGGATTTTTCATCATTAAGGGCATTGAAATTCAATTAAGCACTTCTAACCAAAAATTTACTCAAGGTTAAATGGGTTGAGTGAAAAAAAACTTTCCGTTCTATACAATGCTTTAATTCAAATGCGGCGGTGTTTTTATTGTTCAAATTCCTGGAATCTAGAAGTAAATGTTTATGCTTTAAAAAGTTGTTTAAATATTTCGTATTTTTCATCATTAACGGCATTGAAATTTTAATTAGGAACTTCTAACCAAAAATTTACCCAAGGTTAAATGGGTTGAGTGAAAAAAGACTTTCCGTTCTATACATTGCTTTAATTCAAATGCGGCGGTGTTTTAATTGTTCAAATTCCTGGAATCTAGAAGTAAATGTTTTTGCTTCAAAAAGTTGTATAAATATTTCGTATTTTTCATCATTAACGGCATTGAAATTTTAATTAGGAACTTCTAACCAAAAATTTACCCAAGGTTAAATGGGTTGAGTGAAAAAAGACTTTCCGTTCTATACATTCCTTTAATTCAAATGCGGCGGTGTTTCTATTGTTCAAATTCCTGGAATCTAGAAGTAAATGTTTTTGCTTTAAAAAGTTGTATAAATATTTTGTATTTTTCATCATTAACGGCATTGAAATTTTAATTAGGAACTTCTAACCAAAAATTTACCCAAGGTTAAATGGGTTGAGTGAAAAAAGACTTTCCGTTCTATACATTCTTTTAATTCAAATGCGGCGGTGTTTTTATTGTTCAAATTCCTGGAATCTAGAAGTAAATGTTTTTGCTTTAAAAAGTTGTAAAAATATTTCGTATTTTTCATCATTAACGGCATTGAAATTTTAATTAGGAACTTCTAACCAAAAATTTACCCAAGGTTAAATGGGTTGAGTGAAAAAAGACTCTCCGTTCTATACATTGCTTTAATTCAAATGCGGCGGTGTTTTAATTGTTCAAATTCCTGGAATCTAGAAGTAAATGTTTTTGCTTTAAAAAGTTGTATAAATATTTCGTATTTTTCATCATTAAAGGCATTGAAATTTTAATTAGGCACTTCTAACCAAAAATTTACCCAAGGTTAAATGGGTTGAGTGAAAAAAGACTTTCCGTTATATACATTCCTCTAATTCAAATGCGGCGGTGTTTTTATTGTTCAAATTCCTGGAATCTAGAAGTAAATGTTTTTGCTTTAAAAAGTTGTATAAATATTTCGGATTTTTCATCATTAAGGGCATTGAAATTTTAATTAAGCACTTCTAACCAAAAATTTACCCAAGGTTAAATGGGTTGAGTGAAAAAAGACTTTCCGTTATACACATTCCTTTAATTCAAATGCGGCGGTGTTTTTATTGTTCAAATTCCTGGAATCTAGAAGTAAATGTTTTTGCTTTAAAAAGTTGTATAAATATTTCGGATTTTTCATCATTAAGGGCATTGAAATTTTAATTAAGCACT
This sequence comes from Eurosta solidaginis, assembly GCF_040869045.1. Classification (NCBI taxonomy): domain Eukaryota; kingdom Metazoa; phylum Arthropoda; class Insecta; order Diptera; family Tephritidae; genus Eurosta; species Eurosta solidaginis. The sequence continues at coordinate 95,819 of NW_027137184.1, forward strand.
TCTAACCAAAAATTTACCCAAGGTTAAATGGGTTGAGTGAAAAAAGACTTTCCGTTATATACATTCCTTTAATTCAAATGCAGCGGTGTTTTTATTGTTCAAATTCCTGGAATCTAGAAGTAAATGTTTTTGATTTAAAAAGTTGTATAAATATTTCGGATTTTTCATCATTAAGGGCATTGAAATTCAATTAAGCACTTCTAACCAAAAATTTATTCAAGGTTAAATGGGTTGAGTGAAAAAAGACTTTCCGTTCTATACATTCCTTTAATTCAAATGCGGCGGTGTTTTTATTTTTCAAATTCCTGGAATCTAGAAGTAAATGTTTTTGCTTTAAAAAGTTGTATAAATATTTCGTATTTTTCATCATTAACGGCATTGAAATTTTAATTAGGAACTTCTAGCCAAAAATTTACCCAAGGTTAAATGGGTTGCCTGAACAAAATAAAAACTTTCCGTTCTATACATTTCTTTAATTCAAATGCGGCGGTGTTTTTATTGTTCAAATTCCTGGAATCTAGAAGTAAATGTTTTTGCTTTAAAAAGTTGTTTAAATATTTCGTATTTTTCATCATTAACGGCATTGAAATTTTAATTAGGAACTTCTAACCAAAAATTTACCCAAGGTTAAATGGGTTGAGTGAAAAAAGACTTTCCGTTCTATACATTGCTTTAATTCAAATGCGGCGGTGTTTTAATTGTTCAAATTCCTGGAATCTAGAAGTAAATGTTTTTGCTTTAAAAAGTTGTATAAATATTTCGTATTTTTCATCATTAACGGCATTGAAATTTTAATTAGGAACTTCTAACCAAAAATTTACCCAAGGTTAAATGGGTTGAGTGAAAAAAGACTTTCCGTTCTATACATTCCTTTAATTCAAATGCGGCGGTGTTTTTATTGTTCAAATTCCTGGAATCTAGAAGTAAATGTTTTTGCTTTAAAAAGTTGTATAAATATTTTGTATTTTTCATCATTAACGGCATTGAAGTTTTAATTAGGAACTTCTAACCAAAAATTTACCCAAGGTTAAATGGGTTGAGTGAAAAAAAAACTTTCCATTCTATACATTGCTTTAATTCAATTGCGGTGGTGTTTTTATTGTTCAAATTCCTGGAATCTAGAAGTAAATGTTTTTGATTTAAAAAGTTGTATAAATATTTCGGATTTTTCATCATTAACGGCATTGAAATTTTAATTAGGAACTTCTAACCAAAAATTTACCCAAGGTTAAATGGGTTGAGTGAAAAAAGACTTTCCGTTCTATACATTCCTTTAATTCAAATGCGGCGGTGTTTTTATTGTTCAAATTCCTGGAATCTAGAAGTAAATGTTTTTGCTTTAAAAAGTTGTATAACTATTTTGTATTTTTCTTCATTAACGGCATTGAAATTTTAATTAGGAACTTCTAACCAAAAATTTACCCAAGGTTAAATGGGTTGAGTGAAAAAAGACTTTCCGTTCTATACATTCCTTTAATTCAAATGCGGCGGTGTTTTTATTGTTCAAATTCCTGGAATCTAGAAGTAAATGTTTTTGCTTTAAAAAGTTGTATAAATATTTCGTATTTTTCATCATTAACGGCATTGAAATTTTAATTAGGAACTTCTAACCAAAAATTTACCCAAGGTTAAATGGGTTGAGTGAAAAAAGACTTTCCGTTCTATACATTGCTTTAATTCAAATGCGGCGGTGTTTTAATTGTTCAAATTCCTGGAATCTAGAAGTAAATGTTTTTGCTTTAAAAAGTTGTATAAATATTTCGTATTTTTCACCATTAACGGCATTGAAATTTTAATTAGGAACTTCTAACCAAAAATTTACCCAAGGTTAAATGGATTGAGTGAAAAAAGACTTTCCGTTCTATACATTCCTTTAATTCAAATGCGGCGGTGTTTTTATTGTTCAAATTCCTGGAATCTAGAAGTAATTATACACTGCACTAATTGCATCCCTGCAATAGTTAGACCGGCAACCCGAACTAGACGAAGAGAGCCTAACACAAGTTAGTTAAAAGAGACGAACGACAATCAAGTTTGAAGTGCGGTACTGACAACACGTATATAAAAGTATATGTAAATGTAATAAACGCTAATATACACGTTCTAGTAATTAACCGAGTTTTAATTGGAACCCTAGACAAAGAAATCCCACAATTGGGGGCTCGCCCGGAATTTTTTACAGTCGTTATACAAGTTAAAAAAAAAAAAAAAAAAGTTTTTCTAAAATAAAATCGGTTCAATCGTTAAATTGCTGCATAAATTAGAAACGCGAACGTGTATGTATGCACATATTATATGGGCGCACTGTAACAAGGGCAGAGGTAAATCGCAACGCAAATAGCAGAAGGAGAAAAGTACCGCATCTTCGCTTGTGTAAAAAGCATCAACTTTTACACAGAAAACTTGGGAAAATCGGGGTGTGTAAGTAAATGCAAATTAAACCACCCGGAATAAGAGCCAGAAAAATAACGGAACGAAGAAACGGTTATACCGTGGCAAATAACGGCGTCATTCAGTGGAGATCTCGTTAGAGCAGTAGCAGAGCGCAGCCAAGCCTCAGTTGCGCGAAACAGCAAGAGTAAGCAGCGAACATTAAAATTCTGTCAGCAGCAGCAGAGAAAGATCAAACAATTGGTATAAGTTGCAATTTGAATAAGTTCGAAATTCAATTGCGTTTGGCAGAATTGTCTGCGAGTTGATAGCGAGGAAGGTTTGATCTAAGTTTTACTGCAGTGTGTATTGAAAATTGTGGCGTCGACAGAGGTTCGATAGTGAGAACAGTTGAGCTGGCACATTGTGTTCCAGGTAACGAAGGGTTACGATTGCAGTGGAAGAGTGGAAGTAAAGCAGAGCTGAGGTCAGTTAATGCGTGTTTGAGTGAAACAGAACGAAGGCGTTTGAAACAGTAGTTGGCTACAGCGATGTTACAGGCGAGATCAAACTAAATGCAGTTGTTCGAGTTATTTGCAGATAAGTTGTTATAAATATATGTACGTTTTGTGTAATACATGTATGTGCACTGTTCGATATTTCTGGTGAGCAAAGTTAAATTGGAGTTTGTATGTCTGATGACGTTTTAGACACATTCTGTCTTGAGTAAAATAATTCGATTGATTAAAATAATCATACATAATTTCGACAGTTTAGAAATTAAATCTTAATTGCAAAATAAGTACATTGAGCTTCAGTTCAGATAAAGCCACTATTTGAGAAAAATAAATTTTGACCGCGTTTAAATATACTAATTACATTTTGTAAATTTGGGCTGAATTAAAACAAACATTCAAGCAATTTGAGTGCACTGTAACAAACTAGAGCTGTCGAATAGTTTTTAGTTGAGTGAAAAAAAAACATTTCTGTTTAAGTTTGTCTAAAAGTAAAGCGAAAAAAAATTTACTTCTCAAAGTTATTTTTGAAATCGATTCAAAACAAATTCATTCAAGAGTTGAATTTTAAATTAATAAACACTCAGATTTTCTTGTAAACCTTTGACTTTAGAAAATAAAGGAAACATTTACTGGTTTTCCACTTTGTACGTAAATTTACACTGCGATTTACGCGGAAATAGTTCACAAAACCTGTTTACAGGAAATTCTGAGTACAACCAATATATTGACAAGAAAGAAAATCTTTTTTTGTGATTTTAAGTATTGATACAATTTGAATACATAATATACCTCTTGAGTTGTAAACCATATTTATTGTAAAGACGTCGACATGGACGTAAACGAAATTTTAGCATTGAACTTGAACGGTCTTAGGGAAAAACTAACATCGTTAGGACTATCAACTAGGGGACGTAAACGTGAACTCCAAGATACGCTTTTAGAACACTTCGGCCTTTCCAGAGAAGAAGGTGATGATAGTTCAGATTCGGATGGAAGTTTTCAGAATAGGTTGAACAATGCGACTCATATGTAGCTATTTTAGTCTTCGAGACATTGAGGATACTCTGTCTTCGTTTTCAGGGTGTGGGCAACCTGACATTAATCAGTGGTTGCAAGAGTTTGAGAGTAATGCAGCTGTTGTTAATTGGAATGACCTGCAAAAATTTATTTATGGAAAACAACTCCTTAAAGGTGCGGCTAAAATATTTGTTAGGAGTCAGAGAGAAATTAAGGATTGGAACTCGTTAAAGTCCATCCTTAAAGAAGAGTTTGAAGTTAAGCTTAGTGCAAATGAAATCCATCGCCGATTAAAGAACAGACGTAAGAGGGCAAATGAAAGCTTTCTAGAATATTTGTACTCGCTGATGGAAATTGCAAGCATGCTAGATATGGATGATGCCAGTATCATTGAATATTTTATTGAGGGTATACCCGATACGAGATCCAATAAACAAATTCTTTACCAAGCTCTCACTATAGCTGATTTAAAAGAGAACTTGCGCGTATATGAAAAATGTCATGGACAATTCCAAAGTTTAGGTAGTAGAGCGGTTCCACAACCACCTCAAGGGAAAAATACAGACAAAAGTGAAACCCACGGCAGCAAAGCGTGTTTTAAGTGTGGAAAAGTAGGGCATCTGGCTAGGCATTGCACTCGTTCGGCTGTTCGGTGCTTTAAGTGTAGTCAAGGTGGTCATAAAGCCAATGATTGTAAGCAGCAGACATCGCGTACTGAAGAAAACAGCGAAAACAAGAAGGTTCATGTAGTTACCGACGACAAAGAACAAGCAAATATTAAGCCAGTTGCGCGAGATACATGTCTATTTAGAGATTTAGAAATCAACGGGCACACATTTTCAGCTCTTTTAGACACGGGTAGTGACATTTGCGCGATAAGATACGACACTCTAGTGAACATTGGATATGTTGATCTACAACCAAAAATTAAAACCTTGTATGGCATCGGTAACAAAATGATTAAAACTATCGGATGTTTCACCGCGCGTATGAGTTTAGATGAAGTCGAAGTCGACATCGAGTTTCATGTCACTAAAGAGAGCGATATTTTGTACGACGCTATCTTGGGTAAAAACATTTTGAGTCAAGTCGATATAGCCATAAATGATGAAGGTGTAAGATTTTTAAAGAAAAGAATTGCAACTCAGGAACTCGATAATAGAGAGAAAACACCAGTTAGCAAGAAATTAGTTGTGAGTAAGGAAGCGAATATAGGCGAATTGGAGAAAGAGGTTGAGGCAATGTTGCAAATTGGGGTTAGCGTGAGCGTAGAGCTACAGTGTGAGCTTGATCATTTACAACCCGATACAAAAGCAAGTGTACTAGGTCTGATTACAAACTACAGATGTGTGAAGGAAAAACCATCGCCAATTGAGATGAAGATTATTTTGTCGGATGAAGTGCCCATTTACCAAAGACCGCGCCGACTGTCCTATGCAGATCAAGCTGTTGTCGAAAAACAAATTGAGGAGTGGTTAGCCGACAATATTATCCAGGCCAGCACATCCGAGTATGCGTCACCGATAGTTCTCGTTTCAAAGAAAGATGGTACAAAACGATTGTGCTGCGATTATCGTAAATTAAATGGAAAAATTATACGCGACAACTTCCCCATGCCGTTGATTGACGACGTGCTGCAAAGACTTCAATCGGCAACTTTCTACACAACATTAGATCTTCGTAACGGATTTTTCCATGTACCATTAGACATTGCGTCACGGAAGTATACGGCTTTTGTCACACACAATGGGCAATATGAGTTTCTATATGCTCCATTCGGTATTTGTAACTCCCCAGCAGTTTTCACGAGATATATTCATGCGGTGTTAGGAGAGCTTATCCGCAATATTTGTATACATGGACGACATAATTATTCCTTCAAAGAGTGTGGAGGATGGGTTGACTAGTCTGAAAAGCGTGTTGGAGACAGCAGAGTTGTACGGGTTACAAATAAAATGGGAAAAATGCCAAATATTGAAGAGGCGAGTTACTTTCTTGGGCTACGTTGTTGAGGCATCAACTATAACACCGTCGCAGGAAAAGACTCAGGCAGTACAGAATTTCCCTGTTCCGACTGACATTAAAACGTTGCAACGCTTTTTGGGACTCACATCGTATTTTAGGCGTTTCATTCCGAACTATTCGTTGGTGGCTAAGCCACTGACTGATCTTTTGGGAAATCATGCAGAGTTTCGAATGGAAAACGAGCAAATAGCCTCAGTCCAACAATTAAAGACTGCGTTAGTGAATCCACCAGTACTCCGACTATTCGATCCAGCATTGCAAACGGAAATACACACGGATGCTTCTATGCAGGGATATGGCGCAGTCTTGCTGCAAAGAGACTCGCAGGATAGATGTCTGCATCCCATCGAATACATGAGCAGGAAGACTACAACCGCGGAACAGAAATACCACTCATATGAATTGGAAGTTTTAGCCATCGTAGCAGCGCTCAAAAAGTGGAGGGTATACTTAATGGGAATCAAATTTAAGATCATTACGGATTGTAACGCGTTTGCGCTTACAATGAAAAGACAAGAAGTACCCTTACGAATTTCGCGTTGGGCTATGTACCTTCAGGATTACCAATATGAGATAGAGCACCGTTCAGGAAAACAGATGAGGCATGTGGATGCGTTAAGCCGTATGCATTGTCTAATGATGACTGATAGTTTACGACACAGAATACAGGAAGAACAGCTTAAGGATGACAAGCTGGCAGCGATACGGAAAGTTTTGGAACATGAAAATTATCACGATTTTTATATAAAGCATGGTATTATCCATAAAGATCTCGCTAAAGAACTTATGGTAGTACCAGCACCTATGGAACGAGAAATCATCGAGATAGCTCACAGACAAGGACATTACGCATCCAAGAAGACACAAGATTTGGTTGAGAGAGATTTCTTTATCTACGATATAGCACCCAAGGTTACACACGTCGTGAAAAGCTGTGTAGAATGCCTAGTCGCGGAGGCCAAAGCCGGGAAAAAGGAAGGAATGCTAAACCCCATCAATAAAGAGGACAAACCGCTTGTGACATTTCATCTAGACCACGTCGGTCCTATGGAAGAAACAAAAAAGCGATACAACTATATTTTAGTGATCATCGACGCGTTTTCTAAATTTGTTTGGCTTTACCCCACCAAAAGCACAGGTAGCGACGAAGTGTTAGATCGTTTAGAGAAACAATCGGCGATATTTGGAAACCCATCCAGGATTATAACGGATGGAGGAACTGGTTTTACATCAAATGCTTTCGAAGACTACTGTAGAAGTCAGCACATTCAGCATCTAGTTATAACCACTGGTGTGCCACGCGGTAACGGACAAGTGGAGAGGGTCCATAAAATAGTTATGCCAATGTTGACGAAGCTTTGCATCGAAAATCCCAAGTTGTGGTATAAGCACGTAGACAGAGTTCAACAACTAATAAATTCCACGCCGACGCGAAGCACCCAGCATTCTCCGTTCAAACTCTTAACTGGTGTCGATATGCGCGTTAACGCAAACCATGACATTCGAAGGTTGTTAGAAGATTCAGTTATAGAAGAGCTGGAGGCAGAGAGAAACACAGTGCGGGAGGAAGCGCGTGAAAACATATCTCGCATACAAAAGGAAAATATGAGAAACTTCAACAAGAACCGCAGGAAAGCAACAGAGTATGAAGTCGGAGAGTTGGTCGCAATTAAGCGCACACAGTATGGAGCTGGACTTCGACTGAAACAAAAATTTTTCGGACCATACAAAATAAAAGAGAAACAAGATCACGGTCGCTATATTGTACATAAAGTTGGTGACGTCGAAGGTCCGAGAATAACACACACAGTGGCAGAGTACATGAAGCCATGGAATCCTTCATCCGAGTCGAATGAAGCATCAGGATGGCCGAATGTGGGATTGACAGACGGACGTAGGACAACTAGAAGCGGACATACCTTTTAATTATACACTGCACTAATTGCATCCCTGCAATAGTTAGACCGGCAACCCGAACTAGACGAAGAGAGCCTAACACAAGTTAGTTAAAAGAGACGAACGACAATCAAGTTTGAAGTGCGGTACTGACAACACGTATATAAAAGTATATGTAAATGTAATAAACGCTAATATACACGTTCTAGTAATTAACCGAGTTTTAATTGGAACCCTAGACAAAGAAATCCCACATAAATATTTTGTATTTTTCATCATTAACGGCATTGAAGTTTTAATTAGGAACTTCTAACCAAAAATTTACCCAAGGTTAAATGGGTTGAGTGAAAAAAGACTTTCCGTTCTATAAATTCCTTTAATTCAAATGCGGCGGTGTTTTTATTGTTCAAATTCCTGGAATCTAGAAGTAAATGTTTTTGCTTTAAAAAGTTGTATAAATATTTCGGATTTTTCATCATTAAGGGCATTGAAATTTTAATTAAGCACTTCTAACCAAAAATTTACCCAAGGTTAAATGGGTTGAGTGAACAAAGACTTTCCGTTCTATAAATTCCTTTAATTCAAATGCGGCGGTGTTTTTATTGTTCAAATTCCTGGAATCTAGAAGTAAATGTTTTTGCTTTAAAAAGTTGTATAAATATTTCGGATTTTTCATCATTAAGGGCATTGAAATTTTAATTAAGCACTTCTAACCAAAAATTTACCCAAGGTTAAATGGGTTGAGTGAAAAAAGACTTTCCGTTCTATAAATTCCTTTAATTCAAATGCGGCGGTGTTTTAATTGTTCAAATTCCTGGAATCTAGAAGTAAATGTTTTTGCTTTAAAAAGTTGTATAAATATTTCGTATTTTTCATCATTAAAGGCATTGAAATTTTAATTAGGCACTTCTAACCAAAAATTTACCCAAGGTTAAATGGGTTGAGTGAAAAAAGACTTTCCGTTATATAAATTCCTTTAATTCAAATGCGGCGGTGTTTTTATTGTTCAAATTCCTGGAATCTAGAAGTAAATGTTTTTGCTTTAAAAAGTTGTATAAATATTTCGGATTTTTCATCATTAAGGGCATTGAAATTTTAATTAAGCACTTCTAACCAAAAATTTACCCAAGGTTAAATGGGTTGAGTGAACAAAGACTTTCCGTTCTATACATTCCTTTAATTCAAATTCGGCGGTGTTTTTATTGTTCAAATTCCTGGAATCTAGAAGTAAATGTTTTTGCTTTAAAAAGTTGTATAACTATTTCGTATTTTTCATCATTAAAGGCATTGAAATTTTAATTAGGCACTTCTAATCAAAAATTTACCCAAGGTTAAATGGGTTGCCTGAACAAAATAAAAACTTTCCGTTCTATACATTGCTTTAATTCAAATGCAGCGGTGTTTTTATTGTTCAAATTCCTGGAATCTAGAAGTAAATGTTTTTGCTTTAAAAAGTTGTATAAATATTTCGTATTTTTCATCATTAAGGGCATTGAAATTTTAATTAGGTACTTCTAATCAAAAATTTACCCAAGGTTAAATGGGTTGCCTGAGCAAAATAAAAACTTTCCGTTCTATACATTGCTTTAATTCAAATGCAGCGGTGTTTTTATTGTTCAAATTCCTGGATTCTAGAAGTAAATGTTTTTGCTTTAAAAAGTTGTATAAATATTTCGTATTTTTCATCATTAAAGGCATTGAAATTTTAATTAGGCACTTCTAATCAAAAATTTACCCAAGGTTAAATGGGTTGCCTGAACAAAATAAAAACTTTCCGTTCTATACATTGCTTTAATTCAAATGCAGCGGTGTTTTTATTGTTCAAATTCCTGGATTCTAGAAGTAAATGTTTTTGCTTTAAAAAGTTGTATAAATATTTCGTATTTTTCATCATTAAGGGCATTGAAATTTTAATTAGGCACTTCTAATCAAAAATTTACCCAAGGTTAAATGGGTTGCCTGAGCAAAATAAAAACTTTCCGTTCTATACATTGCTTTAATTCAAATGCAGCGGTGTTTTTATTGTTCAAATTCCTGGAATCTAGAAGTAAATGTTTTTGATTTAAAAAGTTGTATAAATATTTCGTATTTTTCATCATTAAGGGCACTGAAATTTTAATTAGGCACTTCTAATCAAAAATTTACGCAAGGTTAAATGGGTTGCCTGAACAAAATAAAAACTTTCCGTTCTATACATTGCTTTAATTCAAATGCGGCGGTGTTTTTATTGTTCAAATTCCTGGATTCAAGAAGTAAATGTTTTTGATTTAAAAAGTTGTATAACTATTTCGTATTTTTCATCATTAAGGGCATTGAAATTTTAATTAGGCACTTCTAATCAAAAATTTACCCAAGGTTAAATGGGTTGCCTGAGCAAAATAAAAACTTTCCGTTCTATACATTGCTTTAATTCAAATGCAGCGGTGTTTTTATTGTTCAAATTCCTGGAATCTAGAAGTAAATGTTTTTGATTTAAAAAGTTGTATAAATATTTCGTATTTTTCATCATTAAGGGCATTGAAATTTTAATTAGGCACTTCTAATCAAAAATTTACCCAAGGTTAAATGGGTTGCCTGAACAAAATAAAAACTTTCCGTTCTATACATTGCTTTAATTCAAATGCAGCGGTGTTTTTATTGTTCAAATTCCTGGATTCTAGAAGTAAATGTTTTTGCTTTAAAAAGTTGTATAAATATTTCGTATTTTTCATCATTAAAGGCATTGAAATTTTAATTAGGCACTTCTAATCAAAAATTTACCCAAGGTTAAATGGGTTGCCTGAACAAAATAAAAACTTTCCGTTCTATAAATTTCTTTAATTCAAATGCGGCGGTGTTTTTACTGTTCAAATTCCTGGAATCTAGAAGGAAATGTTTTTGCTTTAAAAAGTTGTATAAATATTTCGTATTTTTCATCATTAAGGGCATTGAAATTTTAATTAGGCACTTCTAATCAACAATTTACCCAAGGTTAAATGGGTTGCCTGAACAAAATAAAAACTATCCGTTCTATACATTGCTTTAATTCGAATGCGGCGGTGTTTTTATTCTTCAAATTCCTGAATTCAAGAAGTAAATGTTTTTGATTTAAAAAGTTGTATAAATATTTCGTATTTTTCATCATTAACGGCATTGAAATTTTAATTAGGCACTTCTAACCAAAAATTTACCCAAGGTTAAATGGGTTGAGTGAAAAAAGACTTTCCGTTCTATACATTCCTTTAATTCAAATGCGGCGGTGTTTTTATTGTTCAAATTCCTGGAATCTAGAAGTAAATGTTTTTGCTTTAAAAAGTTGTATAAATATTTCGTATTTTTCATCATTAAAGGCATTGAAATTTTAATTAGGCACTTCTAACCAAAAATTTACCCAAGGTTAAATGGGTTGAGTGAAAAAAGACTTTCCGTTATATACATTCCTTTAATTCAAATGCGGCGGTGTTTTTATTCTTCAAATTCCTGGAATCTAGAAGTAAATGTTTTTGCTTTAAAAAGTTGTATAAATATTTCGGATTTTTCATCATTAAGGGCGTTGAAATTTTAATTAAGCACTTCTAACCAAAAATTTACCCAAGGTTAAATGGGTTGAGTGAAAAAAGACTTTCCGTTCTATACATTCCTTTAATTCAAATGCGGCGGTGTTTTTATTGTTCAAATTCCTGGAATTTAGAAGTAAATGTTTTTGCTTTAAAAAGTTGTATAAATATTTCGTATTTTTCATCATTAAAGGCATTGAAATTTTAATTAGGCACTTCTAACCAAAAATTTACCCAAGGTTAAATGGGTTGAGTGAAAAAAGACTTTCCGTTATATACATTCCTTTAATTCAAATGCGGCGGTGTTTTTATTCTTCAAATTCCTGAATTCAAGAAGTAAATGTTTTTGCTTTAAAAAGTTGTATAAATATTTCGTATTTTTCATCATTAAGGGCATTGAAATTTTAATTAGGCACTTCTAATCAAAAATTTACCCAAGGTTAAATGGGTTGCCTGAACAAAATAAAAACTTTCCGTTCTATACATTGCTTTAATTCGAATGCGGCGGTGTTTTTATTCTTCAAATTCCTGAATTCAAGAAGTAAATGTTTTTGATTTAAAAAGTTGTATAAATATTTCGTATTTTTCATCATTAACGGCATTGAAATTTTAATTAGGCACTTCTAACCAAAAATTTACCCAAGGTTAAATGGGTTGAGTGAAAAAAGACTTTCCGTTCTATACATTCCTTTAATTCAAATGCGGCGGTGTTTTTATTGTTCAAATTCCTGGAATCTCGAAGTAAATGTTTTTGCTTTAAAAAGTTGTATAAATATTTCGTATTTTTCATCATTAAAGGCATTGAAATTTTAATTAGGCATTCTAACCAAAAATTTACCCAAGGTTAAATGGGTTGAGTGAAAAAAGACTTTCCGTTATATACATTCCTTTAATTCAAATGCGGCGGTGTTTTTATTGTTCAAATTCCTGGAATCTAGAAGTAAATGTTTTTGCTTTAAAAAGTTGTATAAATATTTCGGATTTTTCATCATTAAGGGCGTTGAAATTTTAATTAAGCACTTCTAACCAAAAATTTACCCAAGGTTAAATGGGTTGAGTGAAAAAAGACTTTCCGTTCTATACATTCCTTTAATTCAAATGCGGCGGTGTTTTTATTGTTCAAATTCCTGGAATCTAGAAGTAAATGTTTTTGCTTTAAAAAGTTGTATAAATATTTCGTATTTTTCATCATTAAAGGCATTGAAATTTTAATTAGGCACTTCTAACCAAAAATTTACCCAAGGTTAAATGGGTTGAGTGAAAAATGACTTTCCGTTATATACATTCCTTTAATTCAAATGCGGCGGTGTTTTTATTGTTCAAATTCCTGGAATCTAGAAGTAAATGTTTTTGCTTTAAAAAGTTGTATAAATATTTCGGATTTTTCATCATTAAGGGCGTTGAAATTTTAATTAAGCACTTCTAACCAAAAATTTACCCAAGGTTAAATGGGTTGAGTGAAAAAAGACTTTCCGTTCTATACATTCCTTTAATTCAAATGCGGCGGTGTTTTTATTGTTCAAATTCCTGGAATCTAGAAGTAAATCTTTTTGCTTTAAAAAGTTGTATAACTATTTCGTATTTTTCATCATTAAAGGCATTGAAATTTTAATTAGGCACTTCTAATCAAAAATTTACCCAAGGTTAAATGGGTTGCCTGAACAAAATAAAAACTTTCCGTTCTATACATTGCTTTAATTCAAATGCAGCGGTGTTTTTATTGTTCAAATTCCTGGAATCTAGAAGTAAATGTTTTTGATTTAAAAAGTTGTATAAATATTTCGGATTTTTCATCATTAAGGGCATTGAAATTCAATTAAGCACTTCTAACCAAAAATTTATTCAAGGTTAAATGGGTTGAGTGAAAACAAACTTTCCGTTCTATACAATGCTTTAATTCAAATGCGGCGGTGTTTTTATTGTTCAAATTCCTGGAATCTAGAAGTAAATGTTTTTGCTTTAAAAAGTTGTATAACTATTTCGTATTTTTCATCATTAAAGGCATTGAAATTTTAATTAGGCACTTCTAATCAAAAATTTATCCAAGGTTAAATGGGTTGCCTGAACAAAATAAAAACTTTCCGTTCTATACATTGCTTTAATTCAAATGCGGCGGTGTTTTTATTGCTCAAATTCCTGGATTCAAGAAGTAAATGGTTTTGATTTAAAAAGCTGTATAAATATTACGTATTTTTCATCATTAATGGCATTGAAATTTTAATTAGGCACTTCTAATTAAAAATTTACCCAAGGTTAAATGGGTTGCCTGAACAAAATAAAAACTTTCCGTTCTATACATTGCTTTAATTCGAATGCGGCGGTGTTTTTATTCTTCAAATTCCTGGAATCTAGAAGTAAATGTTTTTGCTTTAAAAAGTTGTATAAATATTTCGTATTTTTCATCATTAAGGGCATTGAAATTTTAATTAGGCACTTCTAATCAAAAATTTACCCAAGGTTAAATGGGTTGCCTGAACAAAATAAAAACTTTCCGTTCTATACATTGCTTTAATTCAAATGCAGCGGTGTTTTTATTGTTCAAATTCCTGGAATCTAGAAGTAAATATTTTTGCTTTAAAAAGTTGTATAACTATTTCGTATTTTTCATCATTAAAGGCATTGAAATTTTAATTAGGCACTTCTAATCAAAAATTTACCCAAGGTTAAATGGGTTGCCTGAACAAAATAAAAACTTTCCGTTCTATACATTGCTTTAATTCAAATGCGGCGGTGTTTTTATTCTTCAAATTCCTGGAATCTAGAAGTAAATGTTTTTGCTTTAAAAAGTTGTATAAATATTTCGTATTTTTCATCATTAAGGGCATTGAAATTTTAATTAGGCACTTCTAATCAAAAATTTACCCAAGGTTAAATGGGTTGCCTGAACAAAATAAAAACTTTCCGTTCTATACATTGCTTTAATTCGAATGCGGCGGTGTTTTTATTCTTCAAATTCCTGGAATCTAGAAGTAAATGTTTTTGCTTTAAAAAGTTGTATAAATATTTCGTATTTTTCATCATTAAGGGCATTGAAATTTTAATTAGGCACTTCTAATCAAAAATTTACCCAAGGTTAAATGGGTTGCCTGAACAAAATAAAAACTTTCCGTTCTATACATTGCTTTAATTCAAATGCAGCGGTGTTTTTATTGTTCAAATTCCTGGAATCTAGAAGTAAATGTTTTTGATTTAAAAAGTTGTATAAATATTACGGATTTTTCATCATTAAGGGCATTGAAATTCAATTAAGCACTTCTAACCAAAAATTTATTCAAGGTTAAATGGGTTGAGTGAAAACAAACTTTCCGTTCTATACAATGCTTTAATTCAAATGCGGCGGTGTTTTTATTGTTCAAATTCCTGGAATCTAGAAGTAAATATTTTTGCTTTAAAAAGTTGTATAACTATTTCGTATTTTTCATCATTAAAGGCATTGAAATTTTAATTAGGCACTTCTAATCAAAAATTTACCCAAGGTTAAATGGGTTGCCTGAACAAAATAAAAACTTTCCGTTCTATACATTGCTTTAATTCAAATGCGGCGGTGTTTTTATTCTTCAAATTCCTGGAATCTAGAAGTAAATGTTTTTGCTTTAAAAAGTTGTATAAATATTTCGTATTTTTCATCATTAAGGGCATTGAAATTTTAATTAGGCACTTCTAATCAAAAATTTACCCAAGGTTAAATGGGTTGCCTGAACAAAATAAAAACTTTCCGTTCTATACATTTCTTTAATTCAAATGCGGCGGTGTTTTATTCTTCAAATTCCTGGAATCTAGAAGTAAATGTTTTTGATTTAAAAAGTTGTATAAATATTTCGGATTTTTCATCATTAAGGGCATTGAAATTCAATTAAGCACTTCTAACCAAAAATTTATTCAAGGTTAAATGGGTTGAGTGAAAACAAACTTTCCGTTCTATACAATGCTTTAATTCAAATGCGGCGGTGTTTTTATTGTTCAAATTCCTGGAATCTAGAAGTAAATGTTTTTGCTTTAAAAAGTTGTATAACTATTTCGTATTTTTCATCATTAAAGGCCTTGAAATTTTAATTAGGCACTTCTAATCAAAAATTTACCCAAGGTTAAATGGGTTGCCTGAACAAAATAAAAACTTTCCGTTCTATACATTGCTTTAATTCAAATGCGGCGGTGTTTTTATTCTTCAAATTCCTGGAATCTAGAAGTAAATGTTTTTGCTTTAAAAAGTTGTATAAATATTTCGTATTTTTCATCATTAAGGGCATTGAAATTTTAATTAGGCACTTCTAATCAAAAATTTACCCAAGGTTAAATGGGTTGCCTGAACAAAATAAAAACTTTCCGTTCTATACATTTCTTTAATTCAAATGCGGCGGTGTTTTATTCTTCAAATTCCTGGAATCTAGAAGTAAATGTTTTTGCTTTAAAAAGTTGTATAAATATTTCGTATTTTTCATCATGAAGGGCATTGAAATTTTAATTAGGCACTTCTAATCAAAAATTTACAAAAGGTTAAATGGGTTGCCTGAACAAAATAAAAACTTTCCGTTCTATACATTGCTTTAATTCAAATGCGGCGGTGTTTTTATTCTTCAAATTCCTGGAATCTAGAAGTAAATGTTTTTGCTTTAAAAAGTTGTATAAATATTTCGTATTTTTCATCATTAAGGGCATTGAAATTTTAATTAGGCACTTCTAATCAAAAATTTACCCAAGGTTAAATGGGTTGCCTGAACAAAATAAAAACTTTCCGTTCTATACATTTCTTTAATTCAAATGCGGCGGTGTTTTATTCTTCAAATTCCTGGAATCTAGAAGTAAATGTTTTTGCTTTAAAAAGTTGTATAAATATTTCGTATTTTTCATCATGAAGGGCATTGAAATTTTAATTAGGCACTTCTAATCAAAAATTTACAAAAGGTTAAATGGGTTGCCTGAACAAAATAAAAACTTTCCGTTCTATACATTTCTTTAATTCAAATGCGGCGGTGTTTTATTCTTCAAATTCCTGGAATCTAGAAGTAAATGTTTTTGCTTTAAAAAGTTGTATAAATATTTCGTATTTTTCATCATTAAGGGCATTGAAATTTTAATTAGGCACTTCTAATCAAAAATTTACCCAAGGTTAAATGGGTTGCCTGAACAAAATAAAAACTTTCCGTTCTATACATTGCTTTAATTCAAATGCGGCGGTGTTTTTATTCTTCAAATTCCTGGAATCTAGAAGTAAATGTTTTTGCTTTAAAAAGTTGTATAAATATTTCGTATTTTTCATCATTAAGGGCATTGAAATTTTAATTAGGCACTTCTAATCAAAAATTTACCCAAGGTTAAATGGGTTGCCTGAACAAAATAAAAACTTTCCGTTCTATACATTGCTTTAATTCAAATGCGGCGGTGTTTTATTCTTCAAATTCCTGGAATCTAGAAGTAAATGTTTTGCTTTAAAAAGTTGTATAAATATTTCGTATTTTTCATCATTAAGGGCATTGAAATTTTAATTAGGCACTTCTAATCAAAAATTTACCCAAGGTTAAATGGGTTGCCTGAACAAAATAAAAACTTTCCGTTCTATACATTGCTTTAATTCAAATGCGGCGGTGTTTTTATTCTTCAAATTCCTGGAATCTAGAAGTAAATGTTTTTGCTTTAAAAAGTTGTATAAATATTTCGTATTTTTCATCATTAAGGGCATTGAAATTTTAATTAGGCACTTCTAATCAAAAATTTACCCAAGGTTAAATGGGTTGCCTGAACAAAATAAAAACTTTCCGTTCTATACATTTCTTTAATTCAAATGCGGCGGTGTTTTATTCTTCAAATTCCTGGAATCTAGAAGTAAATGTTTTTGCTTTAAAAAGTTGTATAAATATTTCGTATTTTTCATCATGAAGGGCATTGAAATTTTAATTAGGCACTTCTAATCAAAAATTTACAAAAGGTTAAATGGGTTGCCTGAACAAAATAAAAACTTTCCGTTCTATACATTGCTTTAATTCAAATGCGGCGGTGTTTTTATTCTTCAAATTCCTGGAATCTAGAAGTAAATGTTTTTGCTTTAAAAAGTTGTATAAATATTTCGTATTTTTCATCATTAAGGGCATTGAAATTTTAATTAGGCACTTCTAATCAAAAATTTACCCAAGGTTAAATGGGTTGCCTGAACAAAATAAAAACTTTCCGTTCTATACATTTCTTTAATTCAAATGCGGCGGTGTTTTATTCTTCAAATTCCTGGAATCTAGAAGTAAATGTTTTTGCTTTAAAAAGTTGTATAAATATTTCGTATTTTTCATCATGAAGGGCATTGAAATTTTAATTAGGCACTTCTAATCAAAAATTTACAAAAGGTTAAATGGGTTGCCTGAACAAAATAAAAACTTTCCGTTCTATACATTTCTTTAATTCAAATGCGGCGGTGTTTTATTCTTCAAATTCCTGGAACCTAGAAGTAAATGTTTTTGCTTTAAAAAGTTGTATAAATATTTCGTATTTTTCATCATTAAGGGCATTGAAATTTTAATTAGGCACTTCTAATCAAAAATTTACCCAAGGTTAAATGGGTTGCCTGAACAAAATAAAAACTTTCCGTTCTATACATTGCTTTAATTCAAATGCGGCGGTGTTTTATTCTTCAAATTCCTGGAATCTAGAAGTAAATGTTTTGCTTTAAAAAGTTGTATAAATATTTCGTATTTTTCATCATTAAGGGCATTGAAATTTTAATTAGGCACTTCTAATCAAAAATTTACCCAAGGTTAAATGGGTTGCCTGAACAAAATAAAAACTTTCCGTTCTATACATTGCTTTAATTCAAATGCGGCGGTGTTTTTATTCTTCAAATTCCTGGAATCTAGAAGTAAATGTTTTTGCTTTAAAAAGTTGTATAAATATTTCGTATTTTTCATCATTAAGGGCATTGAAATTTTAATTAGGCACTTCTAATCAAAAATTTACCCAAGGTTAAATGGGTTGCCTGAACAAAATAAAAACTTTCCGTTCTATACATTTCTTTAATTCAAATGCGGCGGTGTTTTATTCTTCAAATTCCTGGAATCTAGAAGTAAATGTTTTTGCTTTAAAAAGTTGTATAAATATTTCGTATTTTTCATCATGAAGGGCATTGAAATTTTAATTAGGCACTTCTAATCAAAAATTTACAAAAGGTTAAATGGGTTGCCTGAACAAAATAAAAACTTTCCGTTCTATACATTTCTTTAATTCAAATGCGGCGGTGTTTTATTCTTCAAATTCCTGGAATCTAGAAGTAAATGTTTTTGATTTAAAAAGTTGTATAAATATTTCGGATTTTTCATCATTAAGGGCATTGAAATTCAATTAAGCACTTCTAACCAAAAATTTATTCAAGGTTAAATGGGTTGAGTGAAAACAAACTTTCCGTTCTATACAATGCTTTAATTCAAATGCGGCGGTGTTTTTATTGTTCAAATTCCTGGAATCTAGAAGTAAATGTTTTTGCTTTAAAAAGTTGTATAACTATTTCGTATTTTTCATCATTAAAGACATTGAAATTTTAATTAGGCACTTCTAATCAAAAATTTACCCAAGGTTAAATGGGTTGCCTGAACAAAATAAAAACTTTCCGTTCTATATATTGCTTTAATTCAAATGCGGCGGTGTTTTTATTCTTCAAATTCCTGGAATCTAGAAGTAAATGTTTTTGCTTTAAAAAGTTGTATAAATATTTCGTATTTATCATCATTAAGGGCATTGAAATTTTAATTAGGCACTTCTAATCAAAAATTTACCCAAGGTTAAATGGGTTGCCTGAACAAAATAAAAACTTTCCGTTCTATACATTTCTTTAATTCAAATGCGGCGGTGTTTTATTCTTCAAATTCCTGGAATCTAGAAGTAAATGTTTTTGCTTTAAAAAGTTGTATAAATATTTCGTATTTTTCATCATGAAGGGCATTGAAATTTTAATTAGGCACTTCTAATCAAAAATTTACAAAAGGTTAAATGGGTTGCCTGAACAAAATAAAAACTTTCCGTTCTATACATTGCTTTAATTCAAATGCGGCGGTGTTTTTATTCTTCAAACTCCTGGAATCTAGAAGTAAATGTTTTTGCTTTAAAAAGTTGTATAAATATTTCGTATTTTTCATCATTAAGGGCATTGAAATTTTAATTAGGCACTTCTAATCAAAAATTTACAAAAGGTTAAATGGGTTGCCTGAACAAAATAAAAACTTTCCGTTCTTCTTCAAATTCCTGGAATCTAGAAGTAAATGTTTTTGATTTAAAAAGTTGTATAAATATTTCGTATTTTTCATCATTAAGGGCATTGAAATTTTAATTAGGCACTTCTAATCAAAAATTTACCCAAGGTTAAATGGGTTGCCTGAACAAAATAAAAACTTTCCGTTCTATACATTTCTTTAATTCAAATGCGGCGGTGTTTTATTCTTCAAATTCCTGGAATCTAGAAGTAAATGTTTTTGCTTTAAAAAGTTGTATAAATATTTCGTATTTTTCATCATGAAGGGCATTGAAATTTTAATTAGGCACTTCTAATCAAAAATTTACAAAAGGTTAAATGGGTTGCCTGAACAAAATAAAAACTTTCCTTTCTATACATTGCTTTAATTCAAATGCGGCGGTGTTTTTATTCTTCAAATTCCTGGAATCTAGAAGTAAATGTTTTTGCTTTAAAAAGTTGTATAAATATTTCGTATTTTTCATCATTAAGGGCATTTAAATTTTAATTAGGCACTTCTAATCAAAAATTTACCCAAGGTTAAATGGGTTGCCTGAACAAAATAAAAACTTTCCGTTCTATACATTTCTTTAATTCAAATGCGGCGGTGTTTTATTCTTCAAATTCCTGGAATCTAGAAGTAAATGTTTTTGCTTTAAAAAGTTGTATAAATATTTCGTATTTTTCATCATGAAGGGCATTGAAATTTTAATTAGGCACTTCTAATCAAAAATTTACAAAAGGTTAAATGGGTTGCCTGAACAAAATAAAAACTTTCCGTTCTATACATTTCTTTAATTCAAATGCGGCGGTGTTTTATTCTTCAAATTCCTGGAATCTAGAAGTAAATGTTTTTGCTTTAAAAAGTTGTATAAATATTTCGTATTTTTCATCATTAAGGGCATTGAAATTTTAATTAGGCACTTCTAATCAAAAATTTACCCAAGGTTAAATGGGTTGCCTGAACAAAATAAAAACTTTCCGTTCTATACATTGCTTTAATTCAAATGCGGCGGTGTTTTTATTCTTCAAATTCCTGGAATCTAGAAGTAAATGTTTTTGCTTTAAAAAGTTGTATAAATATTTCGTATTTTTCATCATTAAGGGCATTGAAATTTTAATTAGGCACTTCTAATCAAAAATTTACCCAAGGTTAAATGGGTTGCCTGAACAAAATAAAAACTTTCCGTTCTATACATTGCTTTAATTCAAATGCGGCGGTGTTTTATTCTTCAAATTCCTGGAATCTAGAAGTAAATGTTTTGCTTTAAAAAGTTGTATAAATATTTCGTATTTTTCATCATTAAGGGCATTGAAATTTTAATTAGGCACTTCTAATCAAAAATTTACCCAAGGTTAAATGGGTTGCCTGAACAAAATAAAAACTTTCCGTTCTATACATTTCTTTAATTCAAATGCGGCGGTGTTTTTATTCTTCAAATTCCTGGAATCTAGAAGTAAATGTTTTTGCTTTAAAAAGTTGTATAAATATTTCGTATTTTTCATCATGAAGGGCATTGAAATTTTAATTAGGCACTTCTAATCAAAAATTTACAAAAGGTTAAATGGGTTGCCTGAACAAAATAAAAACTTTCCGTTCTATACATTTCTTTAATTCAAATGCGGCGGTGTTTTATTCTTCAAATTCCTGGAATCTAGAAGTAAATGTTTTTGCTTTAAAAAGTTGTATAAATATTTCGTATTTTTCATCATTAAGGGCATTGAAATTTTAATTAGGCACTTCTAATCAAAAATTTACCCAAGGTTAAATGGGTTGCCTGAACAAAATAAAAACTTTCCGTTCTATACATTTCTTTAATTCAAATGCGGCGGTGTTTTATTCTTCAAATTCCTGGAATCTAGAAGTAAATGTTTTTGCTTTAAAAAGTTGTATAAATATTTCGTATTTTTTCATCATTAAGGGCATTGAAATTTTAATTAGGCACTTCTAATCAAAAATTTACAAAAGGTTAAATGGGTTGCCTGAACAAAATAAAAACTTTCCGTTCTATACATTTCTTTAATTCAAATGCGGCGGTGTTTTATTCTTCAAATTCCTGGAATCTAGAAGTAAATGTTTTTGCTTTAAAAAGTTGTATAAATATTTCGTATTTTTCATCATTAAGGGCATTGAAATTTTAATTAGGCACTTCTAATCAAAAATTTACCCAAGGTTAAATGGGTTGCCTGAACAAAATAAAAACTTTCCGTTCTATACATTTCTTTAATTCAAATGCGGCGGTGTTTTATTCTTCAAATTCCTGGAATCTAGAAGTAAATGTTTTTGCTTTAAAAAGTTGTATAAATATTTCGTATTTTTCATCATTAAGGGCATTGAAATTTTAATTAGGCACTTCTAATCAAAAATTTACCCAAGGTTAAATGGGTTGCCTGAACAAAATAAAAACTTTCCGTTCTATACATTGCTTTAATTCAAATGCGGCGGTGTTTTTATTCTTCAAATTCCTGGAATCTAGAAGTAAATGTTTTTGCTTTAAAAAGTTGTATAAATATTTCGTATTTTTCATCATTAAGGGCATTGAAATTTTAATTAGGCACTTCTAATCAAAAATTTACCCAAGGTTAAATGGGTTGCCTGAACAAAATAAAAACTTTCCGTTCTATACATTGCTTTAATTCAAATGCGGCGGTGTTTTATTCTTCAAATTCCTGGAATCTAGAAGTAAAATGTTTTGCTTTAAAAAGTTGTATAAATATTTC